>NW_006774162.1:650822-666437 GCF_000442215.2 Lipotes vexillifer
GGGACAGGAATAAGAGACACTAACCCACCAGTTCTCACCTAAACAACCTCTCCCAACCCCATTAGGGTTTGTTGTTTGTGCCCTGAGTAGGCCAAATGCCCCCATCAGTTCTTAGCCCCATGTATCTCTGTCATAGCATTCATCATAGCATTTTTAAATGTACTTATGAGATTATTTCATCAATTCCTTTCTCTCCCTCTCTTCCTCCCCCCACCCCACCCCTTTCAAATTCTATGCTTCATAGGACAGAGATTATGATCTTTTTTGTTCCAACCAATATATCCGCAGACCTGAGTAGTGCCTGGGAACACCATAGGCACTCGATAAATATTTGCTAAATGGCAGCTGGCTCCCTATGCAGGCATCCCACCCCTGAGTTTATCAGGAACTTTCCTCATCATTTCTGTCTTCGCCATGATCCTATCTTTAACTTAATCTAGAGACCCTTCTCTTCTGCACGCTCTCTCTCTCTCCATTTCTATCTTCAGCCATCCCTAAGGACTTGTTTCTGTTTTTCTCCCCTGTCCCCTAATAGTCAGATGTTCTTTGTGTTCCTCATCTCCTCATTTCCCTTGAGTCCTGACATCCATGCATGGGAGAACTGGATATAGCCCTCCAGGGCCTTGAAGCTTGAGAGGAGAAACTGAGAACCAGAATTGTCAAAGGAAACAGTTGCAAGAGACAGCTCAAGGTTGCTGATGATGTGCTGGATGGCTGGACAGGAGGCAGTCTCTTGGATCTCCAACCTCCCACCTGCCACTCCCCCCACCCCCAAATCTCACCTTATTCCTAGGACCTGGCCTTCTACTTAAGCTTCCTTTTAAAGAATCAGTTCTCTCTGGCCCCACACCTAGCTGCATCCCAGAAAGCCCACTACGTTGCCAAGATGATGTCACCTACTCAGTAACCACCCCAATGCCTGAAGCCTGATAGGACAGCTATCTCCACTTTTAGGAGGCAGCAGGAGGTAGGAAAAAGAACACAGGAATCAGATACACTTTTGCTCCAGTCTGGCTCTGCCACATGTCAGCCTGTGACTGCAGGTAAGTTATCTGTGACAGCAAGTAAGTTACCTCTTTGAGCTTCAATTCCTCATCTGTAAGATGGCATAATAACCTGTCTCACATGATGATTGTTAGCATAAAATAAGATGTCTGTCATCACTGCACCACCATGCCTTGCCCAATGCCTGGCCCAGAGTAGGCATTCGAAGAATATTTTTGTTAGGATTGAAGGAGTAAAGAGTTTTCTAAATTAGAAAGCACCATTCAAAGATATATGGGAAAGCTGTATCAAAGAAAGCTTAGAACCTAGTGGGTGGGGAATAAGTAGGAGGGTCCACCTTGCAGGGGCATTAGGAAGATTCAGATCTCAGAGTGGGGACATCTGGTGGGGTCTGGCAGTTTCTCTCCTTGAGTGGAATACACACACATACATATGTAATATGTATGTACTATATGTGTGTGTGTAAATAACACACTCCAAATTTCAAGGCACCTCTGTGAAGAAAACACCCCTCCACAAATTCTGTATGTTTCTGAGTGTGTCCTATCTACCGAGGTGCAGTAGTCATTCCACAAAGGTGGGTTTTAGCCCTGTTAAACCCAACTAAGAAGAGACTAATTGATAAGTAGATAACACTAATGGTGTCCCACAGGGAGGCCCAGAAGTCTAAACAGAGGCATTGGTAGAGGTAGGGGTGCTGCAGAGAAAATGGGGATCAGAAACAGTTCTGGTTGAAGATGGAGAAGCTAAAAATAAACAGTCTGGGCTCTATTTTAACTTGTTTGGAACCAAGGCAGCTAAGGCAGACCTAACAGCGAAGGCAGGCAAGGTTAATGGTGGGAAAGGGAGGAGGGAGGAGGGAAGGGAGAGGAGGCAGGGGCTGGGGAAGGGGCTGTGCCCTCAGGAAACACGTATGTTTTAGGAGGAGCATTATGCTAGGAGCATCAATCTAGCATCCTAATGCTAGATTAGGAGCATCTCTAACAGGAGCATTATGGCTAGAACTTTGAAGAGTCTTCCAAGGCATAGTCCAACCTAAACTCAAGGAGGCGGCCTGATGAAACTCAGTTGGAAGGGACTGTTTCTTTAGTGACCTGGGGCATAAGAGTAAAACTAGAAAGGAAGCTGGGATGATAGAAGCCTGAGCTATGTGTTTAGCTGTGTCAAACTGCACTGAGGAACATGTGAGCAAACCAGTCATTTAATGACCTCAGAATAATGTCTACCTCCAAACAACCACACTATTGGAAGGGTGGGAAACTTAGCAGGCTGGAGATATGCTGTGCTCACAGTACTGAAGAGAGGGGCTCTAAAAGATAAAGAAAAAGGTATGATCAAAAGAGATGACCTTTGGTGAAAACCTCTGATCCTGTGTGGTTAGGAGGTTTAGGGCACAGAGTTGGAAGAGGCTAGAGGTACCCAGAAGGAGTTTCATAGAGACTTTTCCAGGCCTATTGCTAGGCCAGTCCCTGCCTCCCCAACCCCCTGATATCATGCCCATCCTCTATGACTCTCCTCCCTTAGGCCACCCACCAATCATTAGCCCGAGGAAAGCAGAACTCAAGAACTCCAACAAACCAACAGTGACCAGTTCACAGCCAGGTACTCACATCATCCAGCTTCCGGTCTGTGCCTAAGGCCAACAGGTTGTTGAACTCTCTCTCCATCACCTGGCGTGCCTGGAGTCCACAGGGTGAAAGAGGGAGAGAAGGGAGGAGCTATAGTTAATGACCTCTAATGCCGTCGTTCGCCTGTTTCCTAGGGGGTCCAAGGGCAGAGATGGGGTTTTCAGTGCATTTAACCCATTAGCCCTTGATGCCGCTCCTTTGAGCTAACCTTGGTGTCCTCTGAGAAGTCAAAATGTTAATAACCTTACGATTTTTTTCATATGGAGCAAATTAGAAAACTATAATTTTTTTAAAAAGTAGGATCATAGAACATGTGGATGGACAGACTTACCTACTGGGGAAAAAACCCCCACAGTTTGTCTCTGTAAGGGAATATCATGCCATACTATCTTTCTGGAGGGGTAAATAAGCATGTAGACCATGGATAATGAAGATTTAACTTATTTAGATTATATAAATGTATTTTATAAAGTTCCACATCAAAAATTAAACTTAGGAAAACTGCTGAGTCATGGATATTGGTGGCCCTTGGGCTGAGTGGGGCACAAAGGCCTTCTCTATAGGCCTCCCAGCAATTTCTCACTAGGAGATTTGAGAAATGCCAGAAATAAGAAAATTTTCAAAATTACCACCAGATATTCTGAACCATTTTTAATGAAGGATTCCATATTGGGTCAGATCCTACTTCCCCTAATAGCTGAGCTAAATAAACGGGTCAGAAAAATAAGAACGGTTAGAGAGCAACAGAGAGTAGCCCTGCTACTCTTTACAGATGTACTGCTGTCCACAAAAACTGGATGTATTTAGAGATAGGAAATGAGAGAAAAACAAGCCCATTTCTGGGTAGATAATATTAACCATAGAATTCTGTGGGGACAGTCTTTGTTGGTTTTGGGAACATAATATTTTTTTAAGTGATCAGAAAGGAGAAGCATAGTTAATTTTCAAGTATCCAGATGACACTGTTCCTCTGGGTAATGAAAGGTGACTATGACATTTACAAACTTCAGAAACATTTCACAAAGTTGTATGAATGGGCAAGAAAGCAGCTGATGGGGTTGGAGATGGGCAAGCATAGAAAAATTGCATTGGGATTTCCCTGGTGGCGCAGTGGTTAAGAATCTACCTGCCAACGCAGGGGACATGGGTTCAATCCCTGGTCCGGGAAGATCTCACATGCCATGGAGCAACTAAGCCCGTGTGCCACAACTACTGAGCCTGCACTCTAGAGCCCATGAGCCACAACTACTGAGGCCGCGTGCCATGCAGCAATAAATAAATAAATAAATAAATAAATAAATAAATAAATAAAATTAAAAATGACTCCTTGATTAAAATAAGAAAAATTGCAGCTTGGGGGAAATCTCAGCTCTTCCTAGAGAGCGAGGGGACTCTGTGCTATCCATTCTGACTGGTTGGGATGGGTTACTGCAGAGAGATTGTAGGACACCCTGGCTCTGTGTGCTGCCATCACCCCTAAAAGGCCAACACTCCACCCAAAATTACAAGACAACTCAGCCCTATCCTCACACAAGTGAAAACTCGTCTGCTCCCAGAATAGCTTGTGCAGCTCTGGTGGCTGAATTTCAAGAGATCTGACAGCTGCAAACAGTCCAGACAAGGGCAGCTAAAATGATCAGGGCATGGAGACAAGTCTATATGAGGAAAGGCTAAAAGAATTAAGACCACTCTGTCTGGAGAGACAAAAGCTTGGACCCAGAGGCAACACAATCAGAGTTTATGAAATCACAGAAGGTGAGAGCTAGTCAAATACAAATATCCGTACTAAATCGTAGACAATTAGGATGAGGCAATTTTCTTCCCCGGCGGAGCCGACTGTGGGTACATTTAGGATAAATAAAATTAGGTAGTACTTTACACAACAGGTAGTAATTCTAGAGTCCATTACCCACCGGAAGTGAAAAAAGCCAAACATATAAATAGGTTCAAGAGAATTTAGATATATTCTTAGATAACAGCTCCATAATAATTATCAAATGTAATGGAAGGAGATGTCTAATCTTTTGAGCTGTTGACAGGGAGACAAAGCCCTGGCATGGAGAAGCTCTGGGCTGTGTTATTTGGTATATTTAGCTTTCTAAAACCTAGGGACCCAGGAACAGATCCCTGGGGTGGGGGAAACAAAGGGGATATGGGTTCTCTGGTCCTTGTGGGCCCCAGGGCTAGTTTTCTTCTATGAATAGTCAGGTCAGAGAAGCAAGTAGAGGAAAAGTCTCAGCTATAAAGATGGGGCTGGGAGAAGATGGGGGTGCCCACTGCAGTGTGGGGATTAACACAGTATTCCAGGCCTGTGCTGAACGTACTCTGTATGTGAAGGGCACTTGTTTCCTAGGGGGCTTGGTTATGCACAGGGACCACTTGGAGGTTTGAGGACATTTGTGATCCCCTCTAGAACAGGCCTCCAGAAAGCCCTCCTACCAATCCATAAACTTGCGCATATCAGAGGGAGCGAGAGCAAGAGAGTGGAGGAAAGGGAGAGACCAAGATTGAGACTGATGACCAAGATCAGACTGATTGAGACTTACAGCCTACCTGGGTATTCTGCGTGGGTATCTGGAGGACCAGGGCCAATGCGTTGTGGTCGAAGTTCTCGTCCAGGGCCAGCAGAGCACCATGCACACCACTCTCATGCAGGTTTCCTGCATAGTCCCAGAGCCCAATAGACTGGACCCAATGAACCACCTGGTCGTTGGTCCAAACCAGCACGTCTGGAGGACAGGGGAAGAAAAGGAGCAGAAAGAGACAGGTTTGGCCAAGCCCTCCAGGGACAGAAATAGAGGTCCCTAGACCCAGAGCCCCAGTCCACCCTGTTCTCTTGGCTCCTAGCCATCCCTACCCCCCTCAACTTTCCACATCTTTCTGTCCTCCCTGGCACCTGGGCTCTTGGAGAACCAGCCCCACACCACTCCATTCTTGCCAGCCTGCAAGACTCAGGGTCAGGCTAATAGGCTTTCTCCCCAGAGCCCCTGTACCAGTCAACCACTGCCCCCAGATGAGAATGGCCCTCTTCTTATTCTTTCTACCTTCAAGGTCTCTTCTAAGACATGCCTTTCTTTCCTGTCCAGCCCCACCCAGATCATCAAGTTCCACGAGCACTTTCTCACACCAGTCTATAGCACTATCCCAAGGGGATCATTGCATTTGTCTAGTTGGTGGCCATTGTCTAATGTGTTGGGGAGGGGGATGTTGCAGCTGATTGGGCAGGGGCTATTTTTCCTCCACTAGATGGCAGCATCCTTTGGGCATGGATTGCGTCTCCCTCATCAGACTGGGAGCTCCCTGCTCCCTGCGGGCTGTGTCTTCCCTCTTAGATTTGGAGCTTCCCTGTGGCACAGAATGCCTCTTCTCCCTTCACTCAGCCCAAGGCAGGGATCAGTGAGGCAGGTCCCTGCTCCCCCAAGGCCGCTCCCACCACAACTTTCAGAGGAGGCTTTATTGAGCCTGACAAGCTTACCCTTGATCTCATGCTGGCTTTCTTCCCGCCTCTTTTCCAGCTCCTTCCGGTCATAATTCAGCCTCTTCAGACACATGATGCCATACTGAAGACTGGTTCTGCAGGCACACAGCCCCCCTGAGCCAGAGCCTCAGTGGGGCCACGTTTCTTCCACATCTGCCCCATATCCAGCACCAACCACAGCCCATCAAGACCTATATGCTCCAGCACAAAGAGCATCCCAGCCCACTCCTTCTCCTCCTTCCCCCAGGGCTTAAACATAATCCATCACAAGGCCACTTCCCTCTCTCTGCCTACCCCAAGCCCTCCCTCTCAGCCAGGGTGTGGGCCTGATTGACAAAGGAAAGTTCTTTGAATGGTAGCAACATGTCCCTCCCTCTCCAGGCACTGGAATGACGAAGAACCCTACAGATATTCTTTTGTGTCCCCATTTCACTCAGAGTCCTTACAATGGCCTACAATGTGATACATGATCTGCCCCTATACTCATAGCCCTGCTGTTCCTCAAACATGGCAGCTTGGCCTTTGCAGTGGCTGCTCCTTCTGCCTGGAACACACCCCCTCCCTCCCCCCCAGTCTGCTACATGGCTTACCCCCTTGTCTCCTTTAAGTTTTTGCTCAAATGTTATATTTTAAATTCAGTAGCTACCTTGTCCACCTGATTTAAAACTGCAACATCACCAGCACCACCAATCCCCCTTACTCTGGTCTAATTTTTTTTTCTACAACCTTTTATCTATTAACATTCTATATATTTATAATTCCTTGTCTGTCTCTCCCAGTTACAATGTAAGCTCCACGAGGGCAAGGATGTTTGTTTTGTTCACTGATGTATCTCAAACACCTAGGATGGTGCCTGACACATTCCACAAATGTAAACACCATAAATGCTAAATGAATGTGAAATAATTCACGTAAAGTACTAAAAGTACTTTAAACTGTACCAGGTGCATAGTAAGCACTCAGTAAATAATTACTAAGCCAGGCTACGAACCAAAGAATCCGTAGGGACCCCACACACTATCAGTCCAAGCTCCCTACCTAATGCAGGAGTCACCTCTGTAACATCCTTCTGAGTATTATGAACACCTGTGCCTAAATGCCTCTGGTGACAGGGAAATCACTGCCTCTTGATACAGCTCATTCCATCTTGGGCGGCTTTCCTGGTAGTGTTCTTCTTTAAACTTGAACACTACTCTGTCATTCAGCCTCTCTGGGTTTTGTCATCTACAAAGTGGAGGAATAGAACAGGTCTCTCCCAATTCCAGATACTTTTGACTCTATCATTGAGGCCATTGCTTTGTGAGATTAAATTATGCTTGATTGCTCCCTACTTCTCTCCCCTCAGTTCTACCCAGGTAGCCCATCTGCCTAGAACAAACCCTTATAGCTCAGAGACACAACTTCTAAGGAATCTGGCTCAAGGCCACTGGTTTAAGCCTTGGTCCCCTGGAAGGGGCAGATGCACACATACCTCCTAACTGGAAATGCCTCTAATTTCATCTCACTTACTATAATTTTCAGTTCAGTTCCTATGACTTTCAAAGCTGTTGCACAGCTTAGCAAAAATATAAAGGCCTTAAAGTCAGATCAACCTGGATCTGAATGCCAGCTGTGCCACTTCCCAGTTGAGTGGCACTCAGCATATGTGAGATGGGGGTCATAACTCTCTTGCAGAGTTACTGTGAGCACTAAAGGTGATCCTGTATGAAAGGGCTTAGACCAGCCCCTGAACATCAGAGGCATTCAGTAATGGCACTTTTGGGAGGACATTACTAATTATTGTGTGTGCTTTTTCTCCTATCAAAATAGGAGATTCTCATGGAAACCTGCTCAATAGAACACTATGGTCTAAGGAAAAGAGCTCTGAGTTGGGTGTCAAGAAAGAAGGATGCTGGCCCCATTCTGTAACCACTTGGCTGAGTGACCTGGTGACACTCAATCTCTATTGGAGTTGTTTCCCCCATCTGTGAAAGGAGAGTTTTTAAATAACTCTTTCTCATCATTAAAAAAGTATGATTTAAAAGAATTTTTAAAGATATAAGAACATGCTTATGAAATATTAAGTGGAAAAAAAGCAGTTATATACCTAATTGAGGTAAGGAATGTGGAAATGCTTTAGAAACTGTGAAGTACCCAAGATTTAGAGCTAAATCTGGAACCGTGTATATAGGCTGAGAGTCTCTCATGGGCAAAGGGTCGGGGGAGGACTTCCATAATGCTGTATAGGGTTGGGCTGCCTGATCCTCTAGCAGCCGAGGCACATCTCAGATTGGTGGGGAATGGCCCTTCTCTCCCCAGCCCTATCAATCACTGAGGAGGGAACAGGTGCAGCTAGGCCTGGCAGTCTCCCAGATTGACAGAAACAAAAGATTCCCTTTCAGCCCCGGTGGTGAGGGAGGGGTGGTGCTCAGGGCAGACACAGCTGGGGGTTCCAGCATAGGCGACTCTGCAATGTGGTGGCAAGAAAACTGGATTTCAGTCAGGAGACTTGCATTTTGCTAGCATCCCTGAGTGACCTCGGGCCGCGGCTCCTTCCCATGCCTCAGTTTCCTCACCCATAAAATATGGAGGCTAACTAGATCCCTTCCAAATATGATTTTCTGTTGTTTATGAGTCAGAGAGACCAAGGGACATCTGCAGAGCCCTAAAAGAACCTTGAAAAGCCACACACTCCCAGCTCCACCCTTTGTCACATTAACTACTCAAGATAAAAGACCTGGCTCAAATAGCAGCCTGTGTGATTTGAAGCTGGTTGTTAAAAAGGACATCCTAAGACCTATCAACTCCTGGAACCATTACCGAAAACCTATGTCTTAGGAGGGCTGCCTTCCTAGCTCCAGCTGGTTGTTTCCATGCTGGGATGTACCCATAGAGCTTTCTCTTTTTCAAGAGAAGCCACACATCCAGAATTTTGTTTCACATTTCCTAGTGTTTAAATATTGGCAGCTAAGGTCATAGTTTTAAAAATAAAATGTAGGCCAAACAAATTACATGTGTGAGCCAAATTCTGCCCTCAGGCTACCAGTCTGTGACCTCCACTGCAGATACTTTTGCACAGAAGACCTTTACAACAAAGAGGAGAACACTGGGTGACTTTCTGTACAAAAGGATGTGTGTTTAAAACTGAGAGGCTCAGATCTGGGATGTTGGCAGGGCAAGCATCCAGAAAGAACTTTCCTCTCATCTTCTAAGGAATTAGACACCTAAAATAGATGCTGGGCTCAGTGTGAGTCTTCTCAGGGTAAATGTAGAGAATTCAGCAAGCTCAATGACAAGAAATAAAATTCATATCTAGGGGGAAAAATTTTCCAAGTGAAGCTAAAGAAAAATGACTGTGTCTTAAGGGTTGGAGGTGAGAGGACTAAACCCTCAAACTGCAAGGGAGACAAAGATTTGGCTTTCCCCAAAGGGAGGCCTGTTACCACCCAGAACAGGCAAAGAAAGAGATGGAAGCACCTCTATTCCTGGAGACAGACCCTCAGAATTGGGGGAGACCTGTGTAGGGAGGTGGCCCCGGATTCCAGCCTGGCTCACCGGTGGAAGCTGTCCACCATCTTCAGGTGGACCCGCAGGTCCTTCTTGGTGAGGTGATCCAGCATGCGAGCGTCCACAAGGCACTCCATGAAGTAGCTGCGGTACTGGGGGAGCCCCAGGCTGGGCAGCCACTGGTTCCCAATCCACTCGTGGTTCACGTCCCCATAGGCCAGGGTCTGGAGAACAAGATGGAGGAGGCTGGGGGCAAAGGCAGTGCCAGCAGGTTGCAGCTAGCAGTTCAATAAAATTTCTGCTTACTTTCACTGAGGGGCTGGTAGAGGCGGGAGGTGAGGATTTTAAATGGAGCTTTTTAAGATCCTGGAATGATACATTCCCACTGACTTATCAATTATCTACACTAATGAACAGAAGCAACCCCCTAGGCAGCAAGTCATAGGAAATCCTTCCCATCGACTCTGAAATGCATTTGTGGT
This sequence comes from Lipotes vexillifer, assembly GCF_000442215.2. Classification (NCBI taxonomy): domain Eukaryota; kingdom Metazoa; phylum Chordata; class Mammalia; order Artiodactyla; family Lipotidae; genus Lipotes; species Lipotes vexillifer. The sequence continues at coordinate 660,902 of NW_006774162.1, forward strand.
GCTGTAAGGCAGACTGGCCTTCCTGATTTTCAGTCAGCCTCAAGCCTGCTGAGCCCAGCGGATAGGCTGCATTACAGAGGGCCTGCAGAGTGACAAAGAAAGCCAGTCTCACTTGGGAAACTGGCCTCACACGGTCCACAGAAAGTTATGTTTGGCTAAAGATATAAAAAAATGAAGTAAGGTGAACTGTGCCTGCCAGCGCTCTCCTCTAAGGCTTGGTTGTCTCTCCAGAGATTCTCTAGGTCCTTCGTGTGCCACCTCCCCACCCCACCACAAACCATGCGCCCCACCTCCCACCCAGTCTGGTTCTGAGAGGCCTGTTCCACTTAGTCATTGCCTCCTGCCTTGAGGGCAGGGACCTCCCTAACCATCTATCCTTAGAACGAATTTTAATGGTAACCCTCCATCACTCTCTTTCCTTACCCACCTTGATTTTTTTAGAATTGAAATTTTTATTTTGTTATCTTTTAAAATAAAACAATTGATACATATAAAACATATGTAGCGTATGTTCATTACTAAGCATAAAAGCAAAGTTGACATCCTTGGACACCATCCATGTTATCCACACTGTTGCATCCAACCTTATTTTCTTCTTCCTCATCTTATGCCCTACTGCCCCTCTAGAGGTAACCACCATACTGAGTTTTCTGTCCATGATGCCCCTGCTTGAAAAAATGTTCTTATAGTCACCAAGGTATATTTCTCTAAATAATATGATTAAATTTGCTTGTTTTTGAGTTTTAATAGAAAATCTTTGGGGACTTACACGTTTCACTTTACACTATATGTCTGAGTCATCCATTCCCTTTGCTAAATAGTGTTTTACTGTGAGAATATACTATAACTGATCTGTCCAGTCTCCTGTTGATGGGGTTGCCCAACAAGGATAAACAGTGCTACGTGCTTCATTTTTATTCATGGCACTTACATCTATCTGATATATTGTCCATTTATTTGTTTGTTTACTGTCTGTTTCTCTCCTAGAATATAAGCCCCATGAGGGCTAAGTTTGCTCACTTCTGTATTCAGAGGGCATAGAAAGGCCTAACACCTAGTAGCTGCTCAATAAATCCTTGCTCACCAAGTGAATGAATGAAAGCCCTTTGCTCAGCTCACCAGGGGTACCCCTGAGAGGGACAGGAAGAGGAGGAGGATTCATACTAATCTAAGTCTCATTACTCCTGGGAAGATGGTCGAACTGAGGGGAAGAGGCAGGCATGCTGGGGGCACAGCCCTCCAAGGCCCCTCACCTGCCATGGTGAAAAACCAGAAGTAGCTAAAGGGGAATGAGGAAGGATGGAGATGGGTGGCTTCAGCGGAGGAGAGAACCTGTGCCCAGGACTCTTTGTGTGAAGAGGGACCTAAAAGACTGGGGCTCAGAGAGTCCTGCAGGGGAGCGAACCTGCTGGGAGAACACTACCCCAAACTGCTGAGAGTTGGTTCTGGACAAGGGGAGGGGGTCTTACCTGAGCCCAGCTGCCCTCCTCACTGTCCTAGGAATGAGTGCAGCATGTCAGGGGGAAACAGGCAAAGTCAAGAAACCTGGCAGCCTCCACCCAAGGTCCCATCAAGAAGGAGGAGCAGACACCCCAGTAGCTGGATGGGTGACTAGGGAAAGCTTGTTGGGAAGGTTAAGAGAGCACAGAAGGCTGGTGCACGCGCCTGTGTTTGCAGTGAGAGGGGATCGAATGTGTGTGTGGCAGAAACACAGTCAGGCGAGGTGCCAGGTCCTCCCAACCCTCCCTGTTCCTCCACCAAGGATCAAGCACAAGGGTTAAGGACTCTGTGGCTTCATGACAATAGCAGGGCAAAACGCTCCCAAGCCCTGCTCTTCTTCACTGGAGTGTGCCAGTAGCCCAGGGTGAACTTGTGACCCCCTGGAATAGACCACCCCCGCCCACACACACAGTTTCCATTCTCACTTCTTTCCCACCCACCCGCCACCCTGAGAACAGAACTCCATCACACATCAGGGATACCAATTTCGTATTAGATCAGCTACAAGCTCCTTTGATTTCCCACAACCTTTCCCTCATCCTCATGCAAGTCATCAGCCCTAACCCCAGGCCCAAGGCCCAGGGCCAGACTCACTGTTTTAGTGGATGTTGCCAGAGTTTCCATCTCTTCATGGGTGACCCAGACATTCCCAGAAGACTGTAAGCAGAGAGGAAACCTAGCTGGTCCTGCGTGTGAGCTCCTAGGCTCCCCATCAGGCTGGGAGCCCTAAGGACAAGACATAGCTCCTTTTCCCTGAGTCCTCCCACAGTCCCAGCCCAGAATTCTGCACATTGTCTAGCTCTGAGCAACTCTCTTTTATTACCATATCTGCACTGCTTAGCACAGTGCCTGGCACATAGAAGTACCCAACAAATGTTTCCTGAATGAATATGAATAAATGGTGTGAATCTGGAATAAGGGCTGACCCCAATCACAGAGATGGACTACCGTGAAAGATTTTACCCTGGAGGTCCATGGAGAGGTTTACATTCTTGTGGAGAGGTTGGAGGACCAGAATTTACAAATGCCCTACTCCCTCTGCTACCCAAATCTGGCAAAAACACAGAACCCAGAAGTCCCGTCTTTGGAAACTCTGCCCAAAGATCGAAAATTACCGGCAGTGTAGGTATGGGGAGATGGAGCTCATGAGTGGTACGTGGGAGGCAGGGAACTAGGCCTGCTGGGATTCTGCTAACAACAGTGTTACCTCCTCTTGGAGACTGGGTGGAACCCTTTGTGGGGATGGGAAGTAAGGGGCAGGACTCAAATGCTGCCATCTTCCCAATGACCAATATGAAACTTTGTAAACACTATTTTGGGGCTTCTGAAAATGTGCTGGGTGAGGGAAAGGCCACTCACAGTCCTGGAGGTGGGTGGGGCAGAGGGGCTGGTCAGCGACACCATCTCCTGGATAGCCAGCTGGAGTTTGAGCCGGTGCAGGGCATTGCTGATGCCGATTTCCCGCTGGATCTCTGTGTCCGAGAGGGCTGACATGATGGCACCACTCTTGACGTTGGCCCGGCAGGCTGCCACATACCAAGCAGGCATCCCCACCCAGAGCTGCAGATATGGGGCACAGAGGGTAAATTCAGCCCCTTTCCCAAGATCTGGGCTCCACTGCAAAAGTCTGGCAATACTGAGAGGCAAGGGCCAGGCCTCATCCATGGCCTCAGAACAGCAAATGAAGAGCAGAGGAATTTAGAAATGTGGAGATGACCATCATCAAATGCCTCTTTTCCCCATTTTACAGATGAAAAATCTGAGGCCTGGGAAGGTGAAGGGACTTTACCAACATTGCATGGGTGATTAGCTCCTGGGGGCACCTATAGGAAGAATGAAACCACCTGTGAAAGTCTTAATGGCTCAGTGAAGATTAATTCCCCTTATCCAGACTTAGCTACATGAGAGGCATGAGTAGATAGCATCGATTCTGGCTAAGTGCTAGGTATGGCACTGTGCACTTGGCACGGGAGAAACATGCTGGGAAAATTCTAGAAATACCACCCCTTTGCCCAAGGAGTCCTTGTCCCAATCCACACATCCTTCCCACCAGACCCCTGAGTAGACTTAGACTCCCTTTGCCCAGGTTTACCTCTAGCCAGGAGACCACAGTAGGGCCGTCCCACTGGGCAAAGGGCATTCCTTTTCTGCGGGCATCTTCAAGCAGCTGGTGTCTTGCAGGAAGAGGAACAACAGACTCACTAGTCCTTCCTTCTTTCTCAACCAAGCTTACTCCCAGGGACCATGGGCTGTGCCAAGAGTTGGACTCCCACTACCCCTTCTCCCCACCATTGGACTGCCACCCCTGCTCTATTCCTGAAGCAGTGTGACACCAAGACATGAAACAGCAACACCTCTCCATTCCCAGAGGTGAGGGCTCTCGCTTTGTTTGCACATGGCCTGAAACACAGACATTCTACTCTGCTCTGCCAGAGATCACCAGGTGCTGGGTCACTCTCCCACAGCACCCTTGTCTCCTTCTCACTCAGGTCATCCTAAGAACAACCTCCCAAACCCTGCTGTGCCCACTTAGACCAGGCCAACTCAGTCCAGAAAGGGCCTTGCTGGGCTCTGGCTGCCTGAGCTCAGCCCCATGGCAGTCCAGGGAAAAGACAGTGGGTGAGGGGTTGGACCCCACCCTGGCAGAGCCTGGCCGCTGGCTCTTACTTCTTCTTCAGCCGCCGGTCCTTTTCTGCCTGGGTCCCCAGCTTGGTAGGTACCATGGGCTCCCGCAGACCGAGCTCAGAGTCTGTTAGCAGAACTAGAAGGGAAGAGATGGCATATCAGCGAGGCGTTCTCTGCTTCTCCTCCCTTGGCCTGGGCCAGGACTGGGGAGCAGACCAGCAGGAGGCTCCTCAGCATGTGACAACCCGAGGGTCTGATGATGGGACAACCCATTATTCCTGGAGCTTCCACATGACATCCCTACAACCAGGCAGTCCCACAGTGGCATCGAGTGGGTCACCTCAAGCCCAGAGAGCCTTCCCCTGGGAGCCTCAGCCCTGGAGGTGTTTTTCAGCCAGACGGATGGAAGTCATTCCACCCTAACGGCAGCAGAATCCTAGACAGAACTTGTCCCTCCTCCGAACCAAGGGGAAAAGGAAACCCAGAGAGCCAGAGTGGGCTTCGAGGCTCAGACAGAATTACCCTGACCTGGGTTGAGGGTGGGGAAAGAGGCACGTTCAGAGATGTGTGTCTGGGCCTCTTTCTCAGGGCCACTCACTTGCACAAATTGCAAAAGGGAACACACATAGCTCTGTCCTCTTCTGTTAAGGATCTCCTGAACTGATGCTAGAGTTCATGGCAGGGGCAGCATTTTACAATTCATTTAAGCCCTGGTCACTCCTCACAAGTGCACGGAGGACAGAGAGTGTTGGTAATCCAGAAGCCAATCTGGGATGCTGTCTTAGGTTTAGGTGCCAATGTGGTGTGGGGAACATAGGAAATCATAAGGCTTCAACACGAGATGCCTCTTCCACTGACCAGACCTTCTCAGCCCTGCCCCCTCCCATCTGTGGCTGGCTCCACAATATATTTTGCAAGGCCCTTATGAGCTGGCCCCAGCCTAGGGTCTAAACTCACCTCTTCTGCTCCCCGCACCCACTTGCCTCCCCACTCTGAACAGACTCAACTGCTTACAAAACTCTCACACCCATGAATCTTTGCCTTTCTCAGACACCCCCTACCCCCCGCCCCCACCTTTTCCACACACACACACACACACACACACACACCTCTTCTTGGCTTGGCTAATTCCTACTTAGCCTTCAAGCTTCTGCCCAGGTGTTGCCCAGCAGAGAAAGCTGCTCCTGTCACCCCCACCACTCCATGGCTGACCTCTGAGTTCCAGAAGCACCCAGAGCCTATTGCTATCTTAATATTGTTTTAGAATCATCTCTTTAATTTTTCCTTTTCATTAGAAACTGAGCTCCTTGAAGGAATGCACTGTTGCTCCAATACCTAATACTAAGCCTTGTTTACAGTAGTCACTCAATACATGTCTATTGAACAAATAACTGAATAGATGAGGGAAAGA
>NW_006774162.1:666449-673229 GCF_000442215.2 Lipotes vexillifer
GGGAAAGAGAAGGAGGAAGGGAGGGAAAGGAAGAAAGGAAAGAAGGAATAGGGGAAGGGAGAGGAAGACAGCTAACATTTATTGTGTACCTACCACACACCAAGCACACACTGGAACTTTATATCGTCATAGAGGTGTTAATAATGCTACCCTTGCCCAAGCACTTACTTGACTACAATGTCTACAAAGTCATGATTAGGCATTGTGAATTTTGAGTCCTGGAGGCAAGATGTACTAGGAATTAAGAACTGACTCTCTTAGAGAAAGAACTAAGAAATTTCTCCTGAAGGTCCTGAGCACAGGACCTCAGAAAACCTCCAGATTGGAAGAAACCTCAGAGGTCCGACCTCACACTGAATACAGGAACCCCTTCTACAGCATATACCAAATAAACAGCCTGACACTGATGCCTGACACTTCTCGTGGCAGGAGCTACCACCTCATGAGGTAGCCCTTCCCGCTCTGAAATAGCTCTAACAGAAAACTTCTCCGGAGCTGAATCTCTGTGTCTGTGGCTTCTGCCCACTGGTCCCTGGGAGGCAGGCAGAGAAGACTGGATCCAAGGATACCCTCCTGCTTCTGCCCTCTACTCGCACCCATTTACTAGGAGACAGAGACCATGGCCCGTGGCTCCGTCCTGGCTCAGCTGGATCAGCCTGACTTTCTCCTTCTTCCCAAACAGGCGGCCGATGGATGATTTGATGCCCTTGCGCTTGGCGCCCTTGTGCAAGGAGTCCTGGCTGCTGTTGCTGCTGCTGAGGTTGCTGCCTGGATCGTCCAAAGCACTACAGGATGACAGCCAGGAGGCGGTGGAATGAGAAGAAACATACTTAAATTACAGCATGAGAGATGGAAGTTAGACTTCAGGAAGAACTTACAGTAAGTGTCAGAGTTGGGAGGGTTAAGGGGGTATGATCAGAGCATGTGACCAAAGGAGACATGGGACTGTCCTTCCCCGATGGTGTTTCAAAGACAAGTGAGATGTTCAGACACCTGGGACAAGTGAGATGCAGCCTGTTCAGAGGCAGAGAGAGGGACGAGATAAACTTGGGAATGGAGAGGCTCGATATGGGGTCTGCTCCATTTACCTCTTGCTTTCTTCCTGGCTCGGGGCTGGGGGGCCAAGCTTCTCTAGCTGCAGCGTCCTGGGTGAGGAAGGAGGAGAAGTCTCACATTTTACGGTGGCTTTATCCTCTCGGTTCTCTTCCCGAGACACTGGTGACTGAACAGACAGTGAAGCCGTCAGGGGATAGAGGGAGAGATCTGGGGCCTGCCTACACAGCCCAGACAGGCAGAGGAGCATGGAGAAAAGCAGAGCGGAGGCCCTAGGGGCCTCTCAGAGTTCAGACTCAGACTCAAGGGCCCAGTGGGGAGAAGCCAAAAGGGAAAGGCCTGGGAGAATTAACCTATTAGTACCTGGGTCATCAGGCAGCACTCACCAGCAGCTTCCTCCTATGCTTTCTTAAGTCACTGGGCTGGAAGAGAGAGTGAAGGGTGAGCTAGGACTCACCCTTTGGTTGCTTGAAAGTCTACCCCAAGGGGAGCCCAGTGGTCTTAGGATGAGAAGCTAGGATTCAGTGCCTCACACAGGCCTGAAGAGAATATCACAGCAAAACAAAACAAAACAACAACAAGAACAACAACAAAAAACTGCCTTGAAAAAATAAATCAGGGCTACCTCTGAAAGAAAGAGGTATGGGCATTGGGTGAGTTTCTTAAGCATTACCCAAGGGAGAGGGTAAGGAAGATACGACATAGCCCTTTCCAGACCCAGAAGGACATGCTGTTGACCTGGTATGCCAGGGTCTGCATACATCATGAGAAGATGATGCTGGGGCCCAAATGAGAGAGAGTGAGCCCTGCTGTGCCTTGTCAACTCCCCTCGGCCAAGCCCAGTGATGACAAGGTTGTTCATCAACTGCCCCAAGACTCTCACCAAGGTCATGACCCCCATTCGGTCCAGGTCCTGGGTAGCACTGCGGGAAGTAAGCTTAGGTGTGGAGCGGCCGCTGAACGGAGGGGATGCACTGGCCAGGGACACGGCAGTCAGAGAGGTGGGGATGGAACCACGTTTGCGCAGCTGGGTCAGGTTTAGGGCCTCCATGCTGCCACTAGTCACTCGTGTCTCAATCTCCTCAGCACGGAGCTCTGTGGACTCCTTTTCTTCCTGGATCATCCTGGGAGGCGGGCAAAACCGGATCTCATGATTAGCCCCAGAGAGGACCAGCAGGAGGCAGATGTGGGCACTGCCTGCAGTCACCACCCAGTGACCCCAGGTAGAAGGCAATGGCCAGGTGTGCCCCATTGTTTTCGGCATTGCAGGGACATACAAGGCCCTGTGGGCAGAGTTGGTTCTATCCCACTGCAGCTTAGACAATTTTCTCTCTTTCTTGTTAACTGGCCTAATGTAACAAAACTCCCTAATTTAACAAAAGCAGCTGCTGGGAAAGGAGGCAATTTAGTCAGTGGAATATAAACCTTCATGGAAGTCAGAATTCTTGACCTACCACTATCTATAGGGCCTCAGTTTCCCAATATACCCAATGTCAGGAATGGTCTAGGTCAGTATTTCTCAAACATAGGACCTTTAATTGATACTGATCCCTGATGGAGCTTTCCCTGTTCCATGGAAAAATTAGAATAATAGTGATAATGTTATGTGTATGAAGGGGGCACTCAGAGAGGAATGTGTGTATGCACACTCACACACATGTACACACACACTCTCTCTCTCTCTCTCTCTCTCTCTCTCACACACACACACACACACACAACTAATGTAAACATGCCAACTATCCTTTAGGAGCAGGACCTATCTTTATTCTCAGAGCATGTCTTTCCAACTTTAGGGATGTTAAAATATCTTTTCTTTTGTAGAATGGTTGTGATAGGAAATGGTAATTATCTTTAATGTTTCATTTTGCAGAATGAAAGTTGGTAGGCCTATGTTAGTACCCTTCTCTTTGTGTGTGTGTGTGTGTGTGTGTGTGTGTGTGTGTGTGTGTGTGTGTGTGTGTGTGTGTGTGTGTGTGTGTGTGTGTGTGTGTGTGTGTGTGTGTGTGTGTGTGTGTGTGTATGTCTAGTGTTTTCTTCTTAGCTGGTCTGTGAAATCCAAAAGTGTGGGAACCAGTGAACCAGATGACCCCTACAGCTCTGTAAAGCTCTGACATTCTCTGGTTTGGATTTTCTCTTGCAGTTTGTCACAAACATTAATAAACTCTCTACAAAGGCAGGGTGAAGTGCAGGTCTTCATAACATTCCCTGCCAACGGTTTCTGTTTGATGCCTCATTAGAGACCAGAGCCATGACACAGTGCACTGAGTTTAGACCCGAGTTTGAATCCTGGCTCTGCCACTTACTGCATCGCTTTGGGCAAATCACTTAATCTCTCTGGTTTGTTTCCTTGTCTATAAAATGGAGATAACGCTGTCTTCTCCAGTGACTGTGATTAGACTGACCAAAGCTCTCACCCTGAGTTGGCCGCAGTATGTGGGAACTACACTCTTAATGGTTATGTTTAGCTTCAGGAGCTTCAGGAACACAGTCTCCATAGATCTGGGAGAGAAAATGAAGCCTAAGAAGTCAATCTGAGGTCCTACCCCTCTCTGTCCAGCACTGGGCCAGAACCTTGCCCGATGCTCCACACAGGGTCTCTAAACTGTGGCACTCTAAGGTGCAGCTGCAAGAGACAAGCAAACACATGTAGAACTTCTCCTGCAGTGACCAAACACAAAGAGCCTCTGTCCTTCAAGGAACCTCCCAGGCCCTCCACCCCTGCCCTAACCTGATCTCCTTGTTGATAGCATCCAGCTGCTCCTGCAGCATCATGGCCAGGGTCTGGGCGTCTGAGTGGCTGCTGGGGGAGACAACATCCACGGAGCCCACCAGACCCCCTGGCTCATCCTCATCCACATCAGAGATCTCAGGGTCACTGTCAAAGGCAGGGGTGGCTGTGGGGACCAGCACCCCAGGCAGTGGAGATGGCTCCCAGTCCTTAGCAGAGAAGGAGGGTAGAGGAGTAGTAATAAGACACACCAGATGACTAAGGAGCAGGACTCTCCCAACCTATACCAGCAGCATTGGCATCTCGTAGGAGCTTGTTAGATATGCTAAATCTCTGGCCCCATCCCAGACCTACTAATTCAGAACCTGCATTTTAACAAAATCCCTGGGTAACTTACTTGTATGTTAAAGTCTAAGAAATACTACGCAAACTCAAGGAGACAGATAGCAGAATGGTTAGGAACAGATTCCAGAGACTGCCTTGCTTTGAATCCTGGCTCCACCCAATACAAGCTACGAGAGAGTTGTTTCACCTCTCTGTGCCTCAGTTTCTTCATCTGTAAAGTGGGAATAGTAATAGTACCTACTTCATAGGTAGCTCTAAGGATTAAATTAGGAAATGCATGTAAGGCACTTAGCACAGGGTCTGGCACCAAGTAAGCATTATGTAAAGGCTATCTGTTTCTACTCACACAAAAGGTGACTAGATATAGGGAACGAGAGAAAGCCAAGCAGTCCTGACTGTCTTGTGTCTCAGAGTTTCAGCACATTACAGGACCCTCTGATCAACCCTCAGAGGAGGTAGCTTCTCAGAAATCATTCTACAAACCCTTTTGGTAGACAAAGGCCCAGAAGCAGAAAGAGCACAGAACTGGGCTGGGAGTGTGAGAAGAGCAGCAGAAGAAAAGGAAAGAGGCCATCTCTAACCCCATCCTGTATGACCCAAACCCCCAAGATCCCCTTAGGGCTCTTTTCCCACTCCTGCAGGCTTTAGACTGAGGTCCTGGGCAGCTGCTGTGCTCTTATAAACAGAGGAAAGGGAGAGAGGGGAGAGAGAAAAAGAGATGACTTCAGACTTCAACTGCCCCCTCACACTAGGGGTTTCCTAAGGGCAGAGATGAATCTTCCGCCATCAGACTAGGAGTTCCCTCCTCCACCTATATCTTCTAGTGCCCTAGAGCATGCAGAGGATCTGGGCTCGAGACAGAGCACGGTTAACAATTATGGGGCTAGGAAGGAATCAGACTTCCCCAAAAGATTGAAGTCAGTCCTTTTCTGCCCCTAATCTTTCCTGTTAGCTCTAAATCTCCCTAGGCAGACTCCACATGAGCTACATGCTTCTCAGAAAACTTCAGGTGCCGTCCCATGGCCAGTTAACCTGTCATCCTCTCTCACCTACCCATAAACCACAGCTTTTGTTCCAGAAAGCTTGCCAATTCCATCTTGTCCCTGCATCCCCCACCCCAACCACTAGAAATACGTGCCTGCACACCCAGGTACACATGCACAGGCTTCAGTGGGGCCTCGGGGACTAGCTGACCACCCACCAGCCTCTACCTCTTGCCCACCAGGAGGTCGAGGCGAGACACAGCTGTTGCAGTGATGGCCCCAACTCCAAGGCTGCAGCTGTCGTTGACACAGGGGAGGGTAGGGGGAGGATTTGCATCACACCAGCCGTCTGTGAAACTGGAGCAAGGCGCGTGGCTGAACTGACCCCAAACTCCCCAGGGTAGACCCATCCATACTCACCCCTCCACCCCCTCACCTTGGCCGACTCTTCCCGCAGTGCTGAGTAGGAACGATGCAGACCTTGAGATGCCTGGGCGGTTGCGCTCAGGGAGAACCGCACATCTGCTGCACTGCCTATGTGCGCCCTTGAGTGGTGGATGGGGGAGAGAAGACGAGCCCTGAGGACTGACAGCCCCAGCTTACACCCACTGGGCCCAAAGAGTTAAGGGATCTTCAGCTGGGAAAAGAGAAGTCTTAGCAGGACATGAGCTTTTGTTAATGCCTTAAGGGCTGCCACGTAAGCAAGAGATTAGGTTTATTCTCTGGTGCTCCAGGGATCAGTATGATCCAGGGGAGAAAGTTCTAGGGAGGCAGCTTTTCACTTAACACAAGAGGTACCTTCAAATAGCAAGAGCTGGCTTATGATGCAACTGGTAGCTTTAAAAAAGCTGCACTCCCCTCAGAGAGGTATTCAGGTGGAGACTCTCTGGCCACCTGACAAGAATGTGTGGGAGGGATCATGGCACCAAGAAAAGTTGGAAGGGATGATCTCTAAAAGTCCTTTGAACTCTGAGCATCTTTGTTTCTTGGTCTTCTCCCTAGCAACTACCTCTGGTCTTCCTCTGGACTAAGTCCCTGGCCAAAATTCAAGCCAGGCATACTCCCTATCCCCAGGAAGCTTCAGGAGGCCCTGACACTGTATCAGAGACATGGGCTAGAGAAAGCATTTTGAGTGCCCCAAGGGTCTATCCCAACACTGAAATTTTAGGATCACAGTAATGATCCTCTGGAATATCCGGAGCCTCCTCTACTGACATTTCTTCCCTATGCCTTCCCAGTTTAGAACTTGAGGGAGCCCAGAGCAAAGGGACAGGGTGAGTCTACAACAGGTTACACAAGCTATCTAGAGGGATGGGGGAGTTTCTGCTTATTCCCCCCTTTTCCCTGCAACTCAGTCCCAATTCCATGATGGGGCCAGTGCTTCTATAGTCAAAGCCAAGAACTCCCAACCATTAAGGAAAGCAAGCAGTGCTTGGTGTACTCTGGGCTATGCCTTTTTAATTGGCGTAGGGGGTTGGTCTCTTCTGAGCAACCTACAGGAAGGGAGAAGTAGGAGGAATTCCAACTACCATTTTCTGCCTCTATTCCCTGCTTCTCTCCACACTCCTATACAATAATTCCTAACAAACTTGAAATTGATACCCAAGTCTCTAACACCCCAGAAACCCACAGGCTTCTCTTCTTCAAGTTCAACATCTCTTTCCCCAA
>NW_006774162.1:673288-675047 GCF_000442215.2 Lipotes vexillifer
TCCCTAATTTAAGCCCTACCCCTCTGCACATATACATCTCTTCAAAGAAGCTGATCCCTATTTCCCTGATATAATAAGAGCATGACCATAGGGAACCTTATGTGTTCTGATCTAAGAGACATTGGTTTGGACAGAAAATATCCAGGAGCCATGAACCTTGAGTGGCATCATCTACTTCAGTCTCCTCGATCGTCAGTCTGCCTCTCTGGGCAAAGAACTGAGCGCAGGCTTGAGATCCGAGTTCACTGCCAAATGCTTCACAAAATATGAAGAAAAATCCAGAAGTTCCCTAAAACATGGGCCTAATTTAAGCATTAGGTTCAGAGCCGTAAATAAGGTGTCTCAAAGTAACTAGAGTGAACCAGATACTCCCTGTGAGCAGGCCCTGTGGGACATGGGTGAGCATGTAACTCAGCAGACCCCTCTCAAGGGCGTGCCCTCTGTCAAGGAAGCAGGAATCATGCCCTGTGTCTCATGGCGGTGGGGAAGGATCGCTCTGTGCTTTACTTGCCTCTCAGCATCCCTCAGAGGACAGGGGCTCCCTTCTAAACTGCCCAAGTGAGCTGGATGACTTTACAAAGTTCTCTAAGCCCCAGTGTCCCACCCTGAATATGAGCAGGACCCTGAGATCCTGGGCGGTGCTTTGGTGGGAGGAAGTCTCCTCCCCCAGGGTCCACCTAGGTCTGTCCAGGACTCCATCACAGCACACTAAGCCTCCTGAGCTCCAGTACCTGGAGTGGATGCCATTCACAAATGGCCCTCCTCGACCCTTCAGCTGGTCCACCTCTTGGCGCAGCTTCTCCATCTCTTCAGACAGGCGGCCCTGTGCCAGGCAGAGCCATGGTGGGGGTAGGGGCGAGGGAGGGGAAGAGAGAGGAGAGAAGGACCAAGAGAACAGCAGAGTTGGGGAGAAGCAGAAGAATGCACTGCAAAGTCCAAAGCCAGGGACCCAAGGCCAAGCCCACAGATGACACCAAAGGAGAAGAGGTCCAGCTGGAAAGTGAGTAGAAGGGTTGGCAGGGGCAGGGCCAGAAGGAAGGTCTGTCGGGAAGGACTCTACCAGAACAGGCCTGCTGAGCCCTCACTAACAAGCAAATGCATGACAAATAAGGCTGGGCAGCAGAGGGGCCCTCAGTGAACTCCCAGACCTCACAGACATTGCTAGCATAGGGATAGTGGCTAATCCGCCCCAAATCACCAGAAAGCAAGAGCTTCACCAGGTTTAAGGCCCCACCAAATCCTTCTGTCGAGTCCTTCACAGAGTCCTGTCTCTCTGCTACCCACTCTGCCCTTTGCTTATGGCTAAGTATCTTCTTTACAGGTGGGTGGCGGTGATGAATCTACTATGATAGGCTTTAGGGAGGATTAGTGAAACAATGTGTGTACATGGACTAACAAACTGGCTAGCACAGTGCTGGGTTTTAGGGCAGCTGCTTGAAACACAGGCGTGTTCCTTCCTCACAGCAAGCTCAGCCCTCCCGGGTTGGCAGGGCTGAAAAGCAGCTGGGTACCTTGTCATGCTGCTGCTCTTCAATCTGCCGCTGGGAGCTCTCCAGCTCTTGGATCAGTGTGTTCTGGGGGAGAACAGCTGTGAGCCAAGATGCCCCCCTTCCTCTCCACCCCGGCTCCTCTACTCCGGCTCAGGCCTTCCCCTTCCAGCAAGATCTGCCTTCCGGTCTGCTTTCCCAGCCCTACCTCTCCTTGCCAGACCGCCCCACCCCCAGCCCCGGCTGCTCCTCCTCAGCCTAACTCCACCCCA
>NW_006774162.1:675139-675442 GCF_000442215.2 Lipotes vexillifer
GCTCGCCCGGCTCCACCCACAATTTTACCCACCCCGCCCCTTTCCGCCAGCGCCGTCCTTCCGGGCAGCCCTTCCCATCCAGGCCCGCCACCCACAGCACCTTCTCCTCCAGGGCCGCCATGCGCTCCTTGAGGTGGAGCTGCAGGCGCTCATTCGACTCGCTAAGCAGTCGGTCCACGGTGTCTGACAGTCGCTTGCCGTGGTCCTCGTTCATCTTCTCCCGCTGGCGCACCTGCATAACCAGACCACCTTGCACCAAGGCACCCCAGGGCCATCTCACTGCAATCCCAGGGAGCCACTCAT
>NW_006774162.1:675568-687450 GCF_000442215.2 Lipotes vexillifer
CCTTCCCCTACCCACAGACCATCCTGGGATGCCGCCCTGGGGTTGAGAGGAGGCTCGAGAGTCTGGCCCGGTAAGCTCACCCTTGCCAGCTCTTGGTTCTTTTCCTGCAGCTGTCCCTCCAGCTGCCACAGGTGCTCCTCAGTGCTGCCATGCCGCTCTTCAGCCTGGAGGGAGGAATGGGACAGTGCAGCCCGAAGATCATCTGCCTTCCTGCTCAGACCTTGTATCCCATGCACCCAGGTGCCAGAGCGGCCCTTGGGAATCAGGGCCTCAGGGACCAAGGAAGCCAAGCTCTCCACTTACCATCTTGGAGCATAATTGCCACCACCGTTGCCTTTCTTCCCAAGTACCCCAACCCTGCCGCTTTCCCCCCACCCATACCCTCTCCTTCCTGCTCAGGGCTATAGCCTTGAAACATCCCAGAGCTGGCAGCTCAAGAGGCTAAATTCTCCCTACGCTTCCAGAAAAAAAACCCACTTGAAAGTATGAGCGACCATAAATCTCTATGCCTCCAGATAGATGGAATTGCCCTTAAGAGCATGGACTCAAACCAGACTGGTTCGAATCCTGGCTCCCTCCCTTCCCAGCTGTGTGACCTTGGGCAAGTTACTGAACCTCTATTGAGCCTTTATCTCCTCAGCTGTAATAACAGCACCTATGCCCATTGCAAGGACTAAAGGTGATAATCCAAGGCAAACACTTAGGATACAATAAGCACTCAACAAATGTTAGCCATGGTGATTACCTTTGTTATTAAAGCAGCCTAGGTAGAGTGGTCTCCCCTTCCGTTCATGCATCTTCAGAGATGGAGACCCCGCTGCCTCTTCTGACAAGGTATTCCAGACTATCACACATCTTACAGTCAGGAAATCCCTCCTTAAAGCCCTTCTACTATGACTCCCTTGAACATATTAATCACTTCAGTCCATCCCTTCTTGTCAGTTTTGAGAATTACTAAAACTGACTGCTCAGCATCCCACACATAATGTCTTCTGCCGCACTTTAAACTCTGCCCTTCATTCCTAGGGGCCTGAAAGGCCTTAGAGACGACCAAATTCAACCCCATCATTATAGAGATGATGACATCATCACAGAGATAATGACACAGATGCCCAATTAGGGAGGGAGTGACTTTTCCCAGTTCACAGAGCAAGTCAGTGGCAGAAGCAAACGTGGTCCTGAGCCTACCGAGGTACAGCCAGGCTGCAGGTTCCATCCCCAGAGCCCCCAAGCTGCCACACTGGCACAATGGCCAGCCTCTATATTCCAGAGGCTCTGGGGTCTGATGCTTATTAAATGTTGGTTTTCTTCTCTCCATTGCTTGAGTGGGTAGCTATGGTGATCCCACATGAGGCACCCCTGAAAGCCTCTGACCTGCTGTAAACACTGCTAAATTCTCTTGATTAAGCCACCACATGTAGATGTCCATGCATTTACATAGCTCTTCCAGACCTAGGATGTTTTCAGCCTGCATACCTCCATAAAGTTAACTATCCACTGGGTAAAATTATATTCCCTTTTATTTGTCCAAAAGCTGAAGCCTTCAAACAGCTAGGGATGGTCCCTAGATCTAGAATGCTTCAATTTGACAAAAAAAAAAAAAAAAGATATGCTCAGCCTAAACTCCCACCCCATTCAGAGATGTATAAACTTTGACCATATTTCCTCTCAGATTTCACCTTTCCAGAAATGAAAGTCCTATTGTTTCCACTTCAGACCCCCCCGCAAAAGGAAGTATTAACTACAATGGTGTAAATGATAATAAAAATATTTTGCATCAGCACAATTTCTTCTACTTAGTACTCTTACATCCCTTCTTATGGGACTGTCACATCCCTGTGGGGTGATGAGGGCAGGGATTACTCTTCCATGTTACAGACACAACAACAAAGTGTGTTTCCTGGAGTCATGCAATGAGAAGCAGTTTCCTGGCCCCCAGCCCAGCGTGCCTCCCACTCTCTCCATTCACTGCCTGGCTACATAAGAGCTCAGGAAGCAGGGAACAGAGGAAGATTCCCAGGCCCTTGGCCCACTTGCCTTGGTGAGGGCTGCAATTCTCTGGGCCAGCTCAGCCTCCACCTCTGGCAGCGTCTCAGCCTTGCGCATCGTCTGCTGCAGTTTCTGCTCTGCTACTTCCAGTAGCTCCTGCAGATGTTGGGCTTTCTCCTCACACTAGCAAAGTGGGGGGTGGGGAGAAGAGTCAAGAGGGAGCACTGAAGCTTCCCCCACCCCCTGGCCCATCCTTAGTAGAGAGCAAGTGATAGGTCAGAAGCTGCAGGGAGTAATCTTGATTCTTGGCTACCCAGAGATACCTGACTTTCCCTTTCCCAAGGCGACCAGCACCTCAGGGTCTCCTGGGCCACCAAGGGGAGGTTCCAGCATGATCATTAGGTCCTCCAGGGTCAAGTACAGTGTCCCCCAACCCCATCTGCAGGACTTACCTGGCGGTGCAGGGACTCCTTGTTGGCCAGCTCATTCTCCAGTTTGTCGTTGAGGTCATGAATCGATGTGGCCTCACGCTGAGCAGCCAGGTAGCGCTTCTCCAGTGTGGTTATTCGCTTCTCCACATCCTCCTTCTGGGCTAGAGCCTGAGCAGTACAGGAGAGGATGAGATGAAGGTCATCAGCTTTTTCCTGCCCTCATTCTGTTCGCACCTCCCCACCAAATCTGGCTGGCTATATCTCCTCCACATTACCCTATCAGTTTCTGACCTTGACCCATCCCTCCCACCACTCATCCCCACATTGGACCCTACCAAGTGTTAAGTCTTACACTCCTCAGCCCTTGCCTGGCTCTCCCTCTACACCCAGGACATCCAGTAGCTACCTTCCTGAGTGCCAAATACCTGCACCCAGAAAGATAGGGTCAGGCCCAGGCCCTTGCTCACTTCCCAGAGGTCCCGCTGATGTTTGCTGCTCAGCTCCTCTGACTTGATAAGGTCCCGGCGGGCCGTGCCCAGGTCCTCTTCAAGTTCGGCCACGGTTGCTGTCAGGGTGACCAGTCGCTCCCGGGCCTGGCTCAACTCAAAGTTCTGCTTCTCCAGGAGCTCCTGCAGCTCTTCTACCTGGCCCGCGTCATGCTCCAGAGACAGTGAACTATCAGTCAGTCATCAGAGCCTTAGGCATCCCATTCCCCTGCCCTGCCCTGGGGAGGTGGGAAGAGGGACAGCACAACCAGAGCAGATCACAGCTCTGCCCCCAATTTTAGAGCGCACCTCCAGGTACACCCTTCTTCCTCTGGCCTCCAGAAGCTCATTCCAGACAATGACCAAACACTCTCACTCTCCTGTGTATCTCTTGAAAAATAATCATGTCTAGTTTTACCTGCTATTTCAGCCTCTTGTAACCTAGAAAGGGGCATGACTAGGGGAACAGAGGCTCAGAAAGAGAAGTGATCTCTTAGGTACATGGCGCCTAACAATTCAAGTGAACAAACACATTATATGCTTAGCAGTGTGTGTACTGGGCACTAAAACAAAAATCTGTAGAGTTCTTTGCAGATGGGGTAGGGGGAAGAAGGAAAGAGAGATGGTACCATTGGAGAAAGCTCCAAATTTAATTCAAGCAGTTGCTCTACTGCACTAAGGCAGGGCAGGGCCCCCACCTCCTGTCTGGAGTAAGACATGTCCCCTCTGTGCAGCTCCCCATGACCCACCTTCCACAGGCATTTCGGTCCCAGTTCCACAGTCCCCTCCTCTTCTGCCACTGCATCCTGAACCCCTGCCTCCTGCTGTAGGGCAGACACCTGTAGGGCACAGTCCCCAGGGCAGTGAGTCAAAGAGAAGAGAACCTCCTATATATTCCAGACCCTTCCAAGTCTCCCACCTCCTAGAGAGAGATGCCTCCTGTTGGCTAACAGTCTCCAGTTAAGACAGAGGGGAGAAATCTGATGAGGAACAGAGTGGGGAAAAGGGGTAAACCAGCCTTGGCTTCCAGGATCTGTAGTCTACAGATGGAGGGAGGGCAAGCAGCTTACCTGCTGGTGGGCACCCGTCAACTGCTCTTCCAAGGTGGTCACTCTCTCCAGGGCCACCCGGAGCTGCTCTCGCACCTGTCCAAGATAAAAGGGGAGATGAAGAAAGAAACAAGAACCCCACTGGACTCAAGTTGGAGAAGCCTGGGTCTGGTCTACCCAGACCCAGCCTGGTCTACCACCACTGAGCATAAGGCAAAGAAAAGGACCTGCCAAGGGGCAAATTTCTAAGAGGGAACCTAATAGGAGGACCTGGAAATTGGATTAATGGTAGGAGGGAGCCCTTTATGAAGCTAGAAGGCAGTTTTCCCTAAACACAGGATTCAGAAATCTCAGAGAAGGGATGCACAGAGGCTCTGGGGAAGCCTGGCTGGATTGGGGGTGGAGGCAGGCTGTGGGCCAGCCTAGGTACCTTCTCATCCAGGGCCTTATGGTGCACAAACAGTGACTTGAGAGCCTTCAGCACCTCCACCTCACTGGAAACCCCTGAAGGTGACTGAGCCTGACGCTTCACCACAGTCATCCTCAGTGACCGCTCATGACGGGACACTAGGCACTCCAGATGTTCCAGAAGCAACTGGCAGAGAGAAGGGGAGGGCAAGAGGAAGGGCTGTGAGCCTATGCCCCAGGGGCTATAAGCAGGGTCCACACGAACACCCAGCAGACACGAGTACTGCCATGTGTACCGTTGTTAGAATGGTGAAATACTTCTATGTGGGTAAACAGCTGCTGCCCTAACTGAATACCTGCCCTAGCCTCTCTCCCAAGACCCCGACCTTTCCCTTGACCCCGAACTAGAGGTGAAAAGCCTAGCACTGATGGTTGAACAAACTGACTATCACCCCAGGGTGATATAACAGGAGGAGGTTAGGATAGGGCTGGGGATGTGCTGACCCTGGCCATGCCTGCTCCCTTGGTCAAACCCCCCACCCCCAAAGCACAAACACACGCCAGGTCACCCCACTTACCCTCGTGTTATTCCGCTCTGCTTTCAGCTCTGATATCTCTTCCTCCCTCTCTAGAAGCTGCTCCCGACACATACTCAGCTCCTGGGTTAAGGTGGCAAATTCCTGAAAACCCCCAAGGCCCCTCAGTGCTTGGGGATCCACCACCTAAGCAGTATCCTGCACGCCCAAGTCAGTGGTGGGATCCTCTCACTCGTCCCTTACTTCCACCAACTGTCCCCAGAAAAATTCCTATCCATCCGTACTACTAGCATGCACTTCTCCAGAGCGGAAGCATTCCAAGGATGTGGTAGGGTGCAAGGGAATACAGTTGCATATAAGAGTGAGAAAGTCACCAGGTCTGCTCTGCGCCCCTTCCCCCCTCCAGCCACCAATATAACCTGATTATGTCCTCCCTCCCATTTTGCTTTCCTGTTTCTCCAACAGTCCAGTGACATTTCCCTTTAGAAGTAGACGGAGGAGAGTTTCACTTGGCATTAGTAATGTCCCTCCCCAACCCTAACCCCTCTGACACACTGCTGCCAGGGTAATCTCCCAAAGCACGTGTTGTTTACACCATTAAATACAAACTTATTATCCTGGTTTCCAGCTTCTCTCTCACAGTTCCTTTCCATACACCCTAAGACCTGGTCAACCTGGGTAACCACTGTTTACAGTCACTAGTAAACTTCTTAATTCCACACCTTAGCTCAGTGGGCTCCCCCGACCCGTGAAAGCCCAATCTTCTGTCTACACCTGATCTTTCAAAGTCCATCTCAAAGGACACAACTCCTTGGGACCTTTCCAGACTTCCCAGTGGAAGGAAGGCTTTCTCCCTCCTCTGAAAACTGTTACGAACACAGGCACTCTGAGCACCTACCATGTACCAGCTCCTGTGCTGGTCACTGGAAACACAGTAACAGAAAAGACATAATCTCTGCCCTCATGAAGCTCCCAGTGAGGAGTTGAGATCAAATCTCAGGTCTGCCCGTTTGTGACCTTGGACAAGATACCTAACCCCTTTGAACCTCTAATCCGAAAGACAATCCTCCCTCAAGTGTTGCTCTGAGGATCAATTATCTGGCAGCTATTTTAGGTATTGACACTGTTTTAACAATCCTTTGGGGGCCCCTCTTCTCTTCCTCCACACTTTCTTCCTATCATTTGGGGGCTCTTGTCTATCTCCTTTCTAGTGTTCGAGCTCCCTGGGGGCAGGGACTGGCTCCTTCATCCTGGGGCTTGTTCAGGGCTCCGAACACAGTAGGGTAGGATGGGCCCATCTCCCACCCCAGTTCCTCACCAGGGCTCCATATTCCTATCTACAGAGCATCACAAGACTCTGCCCCCCAAACGCTTCTGGACCCTGGGTAGGAAACTCAGCCACTCTGGTTCTTCTCCCCACACGTGGGGAGAGGGCCTGGAGCTGAGTCCTGAGCTGTGTGGCCCCTCAGGGCTGCCTCCCTAACCCTTGCAGCACCCCCACAGGCAGGGTGGCCATGAGCAGTTTACCAATCTCCTCAAGTTTCAGCTTCATCATTTGGAAAATAGAGATGATGGCGATAACAGCACTAACTTCAGCACTGTGGAATTTAGTGAAGGAAATTCCAGTCAAAGTGCTTAGCACACAGAAAACACAATAAATGGTGACCATTATTGCTAGTAGTCATGTTGACTGAGAAGAATAAGAGGGGTATCACAGCTCTGCCTATAATTTTCCATGTGATGCCTCTTGTTTTTTCCATCTGTGCAATGAGAGGTGGACTAGATAACCTCTAAGGCTTCTCCCATCTCCATTCTCTGTGGTTTGCCACCCACCACTTCCAAGAATAGGACCCTGGTGAGGAGCCTCCAAGGTGGAGGTGTCTTTCCAGTATAGCCTGCCACCTTCTGGCTGCATGGGTTCACTGCAGTTGGCAACTAAGGCTGGGTTTTCTTCCTGCATCAAAGGCCATCCTTTTCTCCAGGTGGAGCCAATTTCAGCCTGAGGAGCTTGGGAGTAACAGGGAAAAGTATTAATGAAGCAAGGCGAAGGAGAGTAAACGCTCTGTGAACTCCATTTGTTGAGATGCTAATAGACGAAGAGAGCTGAGGGCCCAGAAGCTGAGGGCTTTGAAAGGCTGGGTGAGGGGAAGGGGATGAGGGAGATGCAGACTATCGGGCCTTACCTGGGGAAGGGCAGAGTTAAGGTGGCACTGGAGCCGGTCTCGTTCATGCAGGGCATCCTGGAGCCGGCTCTGTGTCGCCGCCAAAGTCTCCTGATTCTCCCGAAGGGACTCTAGCAACTTCTCCCGCTCATCCAGCATGTTCACCATCAGCTGCTCAAAGTTGGCGTCAGCATCCATTCCATGGGGAGACCCCAGGGGGTCCCCCTCGTTGATTGTGGGCATCACTTCACACATGGTGGGGGTGGGCAGGGCTTTCTCAGTGTCAGGGCACAGGGGAGGGGTTCACAGGGTTGGCACCTCCAGGGCGACCCGTGTAGCGGTCTCAGAGCAGGCAGTGCCAGGTGAGTGCCAGGTGAGGGCAGGGGCTTCTCCCATGGCATCAGTCGCTCTCGGTCTGAAAGGGGCCTGGTGCCCAGAGTGCCCCTGTGAAATGGAGTGAGAGGGCCTGGTTTAACCTCTCAGTGCTGGGGCTGGGTGCCCTATGTCCCCAGGCAAGCAGGCAGCAGCTGAGTGTGGCCATGACAGGCAGGGAGAGCAGGGCTGGAAGAGGGCCCTTTCCTTAGACTGAGCACTGGAACCTGGCAGAGTCCCAGCTGGGTCCAGCAACAACCATCGTTTCTGGAGGGCAGTGGTCTGTTGGAGAAGAGACTGCTGTGAGAAACAGCTGAGCAGAGAAGGGCATCCAGGAGGTGGGTGAGGGGAGAGGAGGCAGGAACCTGGACCAGAACGTGGGGGAAGAGGGTGAAGAGTTGGCGCATGCCCCTTCTCCAGGCTTACTCACTCAGATGGTGCCTTCCTTAGTTCTCCCAAGAAATGCACATGCCCACTGCTGTAGCCTCTGTCACCAGCTTCCCCCACCCACAGCTGTCAGAAGTGCAGCCGCAGTGGAGTGGTTCCCCCACCCACGTGGCTTGCTGGCCAAATATAGAAATAATTCAGTAAGCGGCAAGGGAGCAGCTGGAAGGCTGCCCAGAGTCCTCCCGAGACCTGGGGCTGTGAGAGTGGGAGGAGAGGAAATAGGGTCCCTGCCCCACCCCATCGGTTTCTCCCCCACATTCAGGCAAAGGCAAGCACAGAAGGGGTTAAAGGGCTCTTAGTGGGTGTGAGTCCCATACAGGATGGACTACTGGGCTCATAGGAAACAGGGACAGAGTAGCTCCTACCCTGACCACTGGCACAACATGGCTCCTTGAAAAGGCACAGGCTGGACACTGGGGCAGGCAGACAGCCCTGACCTGCTCCATGCCCATCATTCAGGGAGGAGGCTCTGGCTCAAGTCATCCCCTACTCCTGAAACCTGGCAGACAGCAGGCTTCCATTCTGAACTCATGGCCTACCACCTCTGGGTTGGAGCAGAGACAGAATGATGTAAAGGATTGATGTTGGTAGGTGGGGGAGATGTTACTCTCCTAGGGCAGGGCTTCCATGTGGGGCCCCTGCTCATGTCTGGGAATCTTCTCCCTCCATGTAACTTCCCAATGCTGGCACTGTCAGAAAGTCACCAGCTAGGGTGGTTAGCATGTGCACAGCCTGGCAGTATTGCCTTGAGCCTGGCACAGAGAAGCCCAGTGGTCAGAGCAAAGGAAGGTGAACCGAGGAAGGCAGCATGCAGCTAGGGATTTCTGCCTGCCATCAGCTTCCAACCTCCCTGCTCACTGCTGGAAGGCTACCACCTTAATCAGTTTTCAGAGGGAGCTGTCTTCAGAGCTCCTGTTTTATGAGAGATGGGATGTGAGACACCCAGCACAGTAATGAGCACTCAGAGAAGCCCCATAAATGGTGCTTTCCTTCCTTCCCTACCCCATCCCCATTTGGGAGACACAGGGACAGCTTCCTGTTCACCCCTCAGGTAGTAGACTGGGGAATAGGCAGACTGGGAGGGTCAGGGAGAGGACAGGTGGTATCTGGACCCAGTATGAGGTGAAAAGTCAGACACAGGGAACCTCTGGCCTGTGGCAGGGTTGAACCTAGCAGAGGAACCAAAAACAGGCCATGTCTCTTCTACCTGAACTCCCCTGTCATCCCCTTATCCCCTCCCCCAGAAATGGGGGATAGCCAAGGTGAGGCTGGGGAGGAACTTGGGCCTGGATAAGATAAAAGTTAGAGTGCCAGCTTGAGAACTCCCAAGCTCATACCCACAGCCATTCCCAGAGGGCCCAGTAGTTCAGGCAACATGTGGGCGTGCCCACACATGCACACAGGGAGACACAGGAACTTGGAGACTTAGGACATACACATGTTCCCAGACACAGAAACTGGATACACACTCTGATCCAGGGATCCATTCCCCAAGCCGGACAGCCACCATAAAGGGCAGGGTTCCAAGAGGTGAAAAGTAGCACCTTGGTCTGCACCCTACCTTACCCCAACATCACTGCCCCACAGAGCAGCTGGGAGCAGGTAGGAGGGGCTGCTACCCCAGTCTTGCCAGAGGTGCCATCTCACTAATGCTAATAACAAGTCCTCTGATTCTCCTACCCACTTCACCCTAAAGCTCCAATCTGTGAGGTTTAAAGGCCACATTGGCCCCCCATACCTCTCCAAGCTCATCAACAGCCAGGCCCTCATCCCTTCCCACTCCCCTACCCCATCCCAAGAAGAAATGAGAAGCAGAAAAGAAGGCCAGTCTGGGGAAGGGGCCCCCTATGGCAGAGGCTGTCATTTGGAGAAGAGTATAGTGTGCTCAGGAGCTCAGGGACTCAGTCCAACAGATCTCCAGGCAGCCTGCAGTGTAATATAGAGGAAGGAGCCCAGAACGGGGACTCTGGAGAACTGAGGTGCAGTTCTGCCAGACCAGCTGAGTGATCTTGGGCTTGTCATGACCTACTAAGGCCTCTACTGTAAGACAGAACCCACAACCCTTATTTAGTCCACCTCAGAGGGATGAGATCATGGATAAAGAGTTTGGAAAAGCACCAAACTTAGTAGTGGGCAAAGGTGGGCCTGTGGGTGGGTTTTGCCTCTCACTGTTGTGGCCTCTCCCGTTGTGGAGCACAGGCTCCGGACGCGCAGGCTCAGCGGCCATGGCTCATGGGCCCAGCCGCTCCGCGGCATGTGGGATCTTCCCGGACCGGGGCACGAACCCGTGTCCCCTGCATCGGCAGGTGGACTCTCAACCACTGCACCACCAGGGAAGCCCTGTGGGTGGGTTTTTTATGATTCCTTATGGGAAAGGGGTTGGGAAGTTCTCAGGAAGGAAACATAGGACCTCAGGTTGCCTACAGTGATGCGCTGGCTATTTGGTCTGACTTGGCCTCCTCAAATCCTTCTAGTCATTCTGGTAACTGAGAAGCTGGCTTCAGTGCCATCAGCCCTTTCCCAGCCACCTTCCAAACCAAGAGCCAGGTAGCGACTCCACTTACCCTAGTGAATTGGCATCATGTAGGGCAGGTTGAAGATGAGCCCAGAGATGTATGCCAGACAGATGCCCCTGAGATGACTGTCCAGGACTTCCTCTCCCTGTCCCCACAAACTGCACAAGCATGGTGAGCAGAAGGGAGCTTGAAGACAGCCACATCGGGCGCCTGGCTCTTCCTGGTTCCATGGCCATCTTTAAATAGCGCAATTATCATCTCAGCCTAACACAAGCCTCCTCAACTCCTGCATAATTTCTAAGTAACACTCACAACACAACAGAGAAGGGCTCCAGACTGAGCTGATGATGTGTGTGTGAGGAGGGAGGGGTCAGATGAAAACCAGGCCTCTGGGCTTTTAAACACAGAAGAGGCAGACTCTGAGGCCTCTTTGGCTCCCCCAAAATCACCCCCATCTTTTCCTAACAAATAGGAGGGATGAGCACTTGGGTCTGATGCTCTAGCTGGCCACATGCACACACAGACAGGCTGGCTCCCCACTGCCCTGCCAGATGGCAGGCCCCACCACGGTGAGACAGCTCAGCAAAGGCAAAGCTACCAGCTCCCATAGAAGCCAAAGGGCCAGGGCAAAGCTTCCAGGAGCTGTGCTCAAGTCTAAGTGGGCCATGAGCCACACAAAGAGGGCGCTTCAAGGTAAAGAGGTAAGAGAGGAAGGTCAGATACCCACCCAATTGGAAGGTCAGATACCCACCCAAAAGGGTGAAGACCTGAGGAAATGGGGAGGGAAGTGGTCATCTAGGAAAATAATAACAATTATAATAGCAACTATGATTTATTCAATATTTACCATGTGCCAGACACTGTGTTGTCAGTGGACATATATTAACTTACTTTAATCCTCACAAGTCCTTGCAAGGAAGACACAATTCTTCTTCTCATTTCACAGATGTGAGAATTGGGACTTAAGTCATGTAATCAAGTCTATTACAGCCAGTAAGAGGAAGAGCTAGGATTCAAGTCCAGTCTGTCTGACTCCAAAGAGGGGTAGGGGATGGAGGAAGAGGGAGTGGACATGACTCCTTCAGGCATCGTGTTTCTTCCAAGAGGCCAAGGCACTTGGGCCCCGGCCCTTCTCGCCTTCATCCAGGGAGATGGCAGCTCACCTCGGGCCTCCTCCACTGATCCTCCTCTAGCTTGAGCAAAGGCCTCTGTGTAGCAGGCATCATGGTCATGCGGCAGCCACTTACTCACTGGAAGTGACCTGTCTCCAAAGCCTCATCTACCACCTACCCAGTTCTCTCCCTCTACTGCCTAGCTGGCTCCATACTGAGTTGTAAGGAGACTGCCTGAGTTCCCCATACCATACCACATTCCCACAGGAACTACAGAAACACATTCTTCTGAGCCCTCAGACCCCCTCACCCTGTGGGGTTTTCAGATACCATACTCCCAGTAGAATGAAGTCTCACTCCCCACCTCTCTTTCCC
>NW_006774162.1:687918-704224 GCF_000442215.2 Lipotes vexillifer
TCTTTCCCTCTAATCCAGAAGCTTCTCCTCCTCCTTTGTTCCTCTCCCTATATCCAGCTCAACACCCCAAGAAGACTTGCCCTCACTCATCCTCTTCTCCAAAGCCCAGTCAAGCCCTTTCTCCCCTGCTACTCCCTAGCTCTGCCCACTGTCATGCTCCCAGAGCCCACCTATTGCTCATGAGCTTCTAGCTCACCTGGCCTGCCTCAGTCTTCCTTTCCATGTTAGTCTAAGGAACTCCTGATCACCCTTCTAAGCTCATCTTATATACCACTTTCTCCATGGAGCCTTTTCTGATTCCCCCCCATACATAAGATTGGCTCTTCCACTGACCCAGCACAGCCTTTCCCTCTGTTTGTGCAACATAGACTCATCTGAAGACTCTAAGGTAAGAACCATAGCCTAATTATCTTTGGATGCTCCAACACTTACCATGGCCCTAACATACAAGGAGCTGAATGGATACATGTAACCGAGTCATTCTGGGAAGTGCATCTCTGACCAACTTTAAAGAAGGGGAACTCTAAAATAGAAAAAACTGACTCAAGGCCTGGGAATAGGTTCATTTGTCTTCCCCTCTGAAAAATTAAAGCTTCTTTACAGCAAGATGGAGGCCACTCCTGCCTCGAAAGGAAGACTCTGGAGCAGGTTGATGGGCTGGCTCCTCCACTGACATGTGAGTCTGGAAAGACACCTAATCTCTCTGAGCCTCCGTTCTTCATCTGTGAAATGGAGATGACAATAATATTCACCTCACATAGCTGATGTGAGGATTACTAGAGTTAACATATGCAAAGTGTTGACATCCGTGTCCAGCAAACACTCAGTAAGTGTTAACTCTTAGCACCCCAGGCTCCTGAAGCACCTCAAGGCTGGGCCCATTCCGATTACTATAAGAAAACTAAAAATCTATATTAGCTACAGGAAGCCTTCCAAGAGAAAAACACTCTTGGAAAAGCTTTATTGACAGTTTCTCACTGCTGGCCACAAATCACTTCTAAATCATCCAGTTCCCTGGGCCCCTAAAAGGCCAGCAGTTAGACTTTCTCTGGGCATCAGGTTCCCAAATCTGGAAAATGAAGGTTGTAACACACAACACGATACAGTGATCTTACAGGGTGTCATGAGGGTCAAAGGAGTTAAGAGACATGAAACTGTTCTGAAGAGTATAAAATGCTACCCAAGCACAGGTTAGCACTGACTGCCAGCCCAGATACTCAACTTCTGAACATCGGCGCATTCTGTTGATTCAGGAAGAGGCCTATCTGACAGGTTCCTCTGGGCCCATATCTGTGAAGCCCATCCCTCCAGCTGCTCCCCAGGAGTTAGTTATGAACCACCTCTTGCTAAGACATGGCCTATCATTTGTGTAAGCAAACAACTTTCTGTCCAAACCAGGATAGTGAATGGAAGCACTGTTAACAACCACACCAGGACACAGATACAAACTGCAGCTGCCCCGGGCATGCCTAGCCGTATGGTTACTCGCATTCTCACCACCCCAGGAGGACTAATGTCAAAGGCTAGTGGGGAAAGGAGGACTGCAAGTCTCTGTGCACCTCCAAAATCGTTTCGCTTCTAAAATAAACAAAATTACAGCCATCACAACTACATCTTTAAATTAAGCCAGGGATTTGCAAACTGGGCTTTATGATAGAGTACCTTTGGGGCAGCCCAGGATGAAAAAAGGGGAAAGAGGTGAGACAGACACAAAGGGCTCTGAACTCTCTTTCCTTTCTTTAATCTCATCAACTCCAAGTCTGTCAATTTTACTGGACATGTGATTAAGGTTTCATTTGTATAAAAGGGTTCCAGGCCTAAAAAGAGGTTAGAAGATCCCTGGTAAGTATTGTCTACAGAGACCTCTGCTAAAATAAATACATGTTTTCTCAGAGAGGCAGCACATCAATGCAACAGAGAAAAAAACCTGGGAAGGCTACACAGGTGACACTGGGGGCCCACATTCTAAATGTCTAGTAGAGATCATTTATTTACAAAAGCTAAGATAGGCAGGACCTGGCTTTCGCTGAACTTACATCATTAAGTACAGTAACCCTAACTATCTTCTGCTAATCAGAGCCATTGATTAACACTTATAGATGTCCTCAAATAATGTTTGCAAAAGAAGAAACAAAGTAATAAATGTCATTTATTTGGAGGATAAAAATCTTTCAAACTAGAGGTCTGTGTGAGACAAATATGGGTCCTTTGGTGTTCACAAAAAACTGCTCAGAGGTTTCTGCGTTAGTAGGTCAGCCCATCAGATTAGAGAGCTGTCACGTAGCAGAAAACAGAACTGCTCAGGGGTAATCAGGAACACCAGAAGGGAGTGCTGCCAGGTGCTGGGGTGTGAAAGGTCTAGAGTACACAGAACTACCCAGAGAAATGTAGGCACCACAAAAAGTGTGTATGTGTATGTGGTCACAAAAGTATGGGGGCTATATGTGGTTATGACACAGAGAGAATGTGGGGGAAGGCATGTATATTCACACAACAGAGTGTGTAAGTGCATAGTCATTAGAATTTGTGGCATAAATGTGTAATCATGAAAGAGAAGCGTGTGTGTGTGTGTGTGTGTGTGTGTGTAAGAGTATGGTCATGAGGATGGGGTCCTGAGCGCATGTGCATGAGAGAGCATGAGTATGTATAACGGTGAGATTGTGTGTGGATGTGTGTGGTCATAAGTGTATGACAGGGCTCATGATGGTATACGACTGTGGTCGTGATAATGCATGTGTGTGTGCAGTCATGAGAATGCATCTGGGAGTCATGAAATCATGTATGTTCATAAGAGCTCATGGGTGCCGTGACAGCTTTGTGTGTGTGCATGATCATGAAAGCATATCACTGGTCATGAAACAGTGTAAGTGTATATGTGGTCTTGAATTTCTGTGGGAATGTATGAGAGGGAAAGGAGGGAAGGATGAGGATAATAATGAAGGAATGAAAATTCCACTTGTTCCATGTGCTCTGTCCCAAACAAGGGCCAAAATTTTGGGGTACTCCACAACTGGCCTAGTGTGAGCTGAGGTCAAGGAACTGGGCCCAGCCCACCCTTCTACTTACCACCATCCATCAGAGCTCTACTGCCTAATCTCCCGAGCCCAGGGCTCCGTGTGCATTAGAGATGGCGGTGGTCACCCCCTAAGTCTCCCAGAATGCTCACTCTTCATGGAACAGTCAGCGCCAAGCTCCTGGCCTGGCTGCACTTCCCAGGCCCCCCTCTCAGCAGCTATCCTCTAAGCCAGCGGTCTGCAACCTTTTTGGCACCAGGGACTGGTTTCGTAGAAGACAATTTTTCCACGGCCGGAGTTGGCGGGGGCATTGTTCAGGTGGTAATGTGAGAGATGGGGAGCGATGGGAAGCGGCAGATGAAGGTTCGCTCGCTGGTCCGCCACTCACCTCCTGCTGTGCTGCCTGGTTCCTAATAGGCCTTGGACTGGTACCTGTCTGCGGCCTGGGGGTTGGGGACCCCTGCTCTAAGCCAAACACAGGAAAATCCTCTTCTGTAGTAGCTGTCAAAAACCTCTACCATCCAGTGCCGACCCCCACCCCTGCCCATACTTGGAACTGCAGATTCCTGCTTGAAAGGTTTTCTGACGTCATGCAGGCCAACCTCCCACCCTGGGAGGGAGCTCCTTCCTCAACATTCACAACAGTTCAGTCTTTACTTGACTTTCTTTCAGGAATAAGGAGCTCACTACTAAATGAGGAATCCCTCATTGTCCTAAGGAAGTTTTTCTTAAATTAAATGGAAACCTATCTCTCCTTTAAAATGACAGTTATCTATCTGAAGACAGTGGCCATAAACTCACATCAGACATGCATTTAATTTATGAGAATAAATTTATGAGAATAAATAAAATTCCACTGGCTGGGCAAAGTGAGCAATAAAGGCCTCTAAATGCAAACCAGGGGCTTCCCTGGTGGCGCAGTGGTTGAGAATCTGCCTGCCAATGTTGGGGACATGGGTTCGAGCCCTGGTCTGGGAAGATCCCACATGCCGCGGAGCAGCTAAGCCCGTGAGCCACAACTACTGAGCCTGCGCGTCCGGAGCCTGTGCTCCGCAACAAGAGAGGCCGCGATAGTGAGAGGCCAGCGCACAGCGATGAAGAGTGGCCCCCGTTTGCTCCAACTAGAGAAAGCCCTCGCACAGAAAAGAAGACCCAACACAGCCATAAATAAATAAATAAATAAATAAATAAATAAATAAATAAATAAATAAATAAAATATTTAAATGCAAACCAGCTATTTCATCTGACACTTAACTACAAAATTATACTTCTACTTAAATACTCTTTTAAATCATTGTATATATTATGTATTTTTATAATTACTATACAATATATACTATATCTGTACATTAGTATTATTATTCAGAGTTATAAACCTAAACCACATACCATGGCTTTATGGGAGATTTAGGAATTTTCACTTCACTGCCTATAGAATCTAATTCCCCCACTGATGTAATACCACTGTATTGGGTCCCCAGAGGATCCTCTGCTCCTGGTTAAATATTTCTAGTTGCAAGGTTTCATTGAACCCAGAGGATCTGAAGACAGATCTCTTTAATTCAATCCAACGATTACTGTGAGTAGACTTCCAAAGCTGTAGTAGATTACTTACTTAGCTAGGAATTGTTATGCATACAAAAGGCAAGTAAGATACAATCTTTACCCTTAACAAGTTCACAGTCTACCTGAAAGAACTTAAGATATACAAGTAATCATTTGGGAGCAATACGGAGTAGCATGTGATCAAAGATTCAGTCTCTGGCACAGCCTGGGGGTCAGCACTGAGCAGCACTTGGAGTATGACCAACTGAATTAACTGGTGATAGTTTCTCCTCCAGCTCTTTGAGAATGAAGAAAACCCCAGCCAAGGCCTCTCAGCCCCTGACTGACAGGCAAGAAGCTGCTCTGGATTAGAACTGACCTCACCTGGGGGAACAGAAGACACTTGAGGGAGGTGGGGGGCTGCAGCTCCCAATGCTCTCTGAAAGCAGAGCAATGAGCTGGGCAGCAATCATGCTTCTTGTGTGACTGGTGAGCCAGCAGCCAGGAGATAAGAGGGAGGTCCTCAGGCTCTGCCAGCCCTGGAGTTTCATACCATCCTGGCTTAGAGCTCCTTCCCCCACTGCTACTTCCCCATGACATTCTCAGTTCCTAACAGGCCACTCCCAATTCAGAAAAGGTCCCCTAGGAACACCCCTTCTCAGAGTTCACCCAGCACCAGCACCTCTCTGAGTACTCTTTACTCTGCTGGCCATCCCAAGTGCCACACTCCTGTGAGCCAGCACCACATGCCCTCCAGAGCTAATTATAGCTCAGTGAGCAAGCAGGCCAGAGGAGGGACGTATGGTGACTTCATGTGGCTGCAGTACACACTCACCCCTCCCTCTGACCCCGCTCCCTCCCCTCCATTTCTCCCAATTCCCTACCTGGGACCTAGACTCTGAGGCAGCTTTCACTCAGTCCTCCCTGCTCCATACCAACTCCTCTCCAGCACACACACACCACACACAACTCCATACCACTCAGAAACCACACGTTGTTTCTATGTCAACCCATCCAAGGGCCGAAAGCCCCAGAGTAGAGTATCCCTGTCATAGAAAGACCTCAGCTATCTCCCCCATATCCTAAAGCCCCATTGGCCCCCACCTCCCTGGCCCTGCTCCTCTCCCTAGCTCTCACCCTTCTATCCTCAGAGGCTCTCTCTGAAAGGATCCACAAGCAATCCCTGACAGCTCTTTCCAGCTCTAAGATTTCAGCAATCTCCTACAGAGGAGACCCAGCAGCCTGTCTGCCTGCCCTGCCCTGCCCCTCCAATCCCTCCTTAGCACCCAGCTGCCAGACCTTCCTTATACATGCCACAGTTCTGGCATCATGACGTGCTCAGCTGCACATGCCCAGATACCACTGGATGAGATTTCCCTTTCACATCCCCCCGCCCACCCCTACTCTTCTATCTTCCAGAGATGGTGTCTCCCATTGTGCTGGGTGTCTGGTACATTCTTGGCCCCCGATAACCATTGTGCCATTCATTGCTTCATTTTTATCTTGAGATACCTTTTATCCCAGGCAGCCTCCTCACACCTCAGGACAAAGTCCTAGAAAACAGCCAAAGGAAATCATTCAAACTGTTCCTTTTACTAAGGTAGTTTTCCTTGGGACTGCCTGCTAATTAATAGTGGTAGGGGGTGGATGGGTTGGAATCCAGTTCAGTTATTTGACAGGATGTGGACAGGGCTCTGGCTTTTTCTAATCCAATAGCAATGTAACAAAATTGGGGCTGGTGGAGGGCAGGGACCAGGGGCTGGCGGTGTGCAGAGCTGTTAACAGTGTCTACTGTGTGTACCTTTCAGGTGCTCCATAGCCCTAAATTGCCTTCAGAAGACTTAGCACCTAGCATGGTGTCTGGCATTATAGTAGGTGCCCAATTAATGTTTGCTGGATGTCAAACAAAGTACTAGGTACCAGTTCCAACGGGGAAGACTGGGGGAAGAACCTGAAACGTGGCTACTGGAGGAGCCCCTTAAGCTCCCACCAGGAGATCTCCATGCTAAGCAGAGTCTCCTCCTTAACCACTTGCTCACCACATAGGACAGCAGCCCCAATTCCCCCACCCCTCTACCAGCATACCTCTCCTCAAAGATGACTTTAGCACCTGGTGGCACCTTGTCCTCAATCCCTCCTCCTCAAAACAAAAAACCCAGCCACACCTCATTACCAAGTCCTTCAACCGGACCTCTCTCTTCCCACCCACCACCAAACTGTACGGGGAAAACATCCCTACTGCGTGGTCGAAAGTCAGTTCCCCACTCCCACCCTCCCAGTTCAGGAATCTGTATTCCAGCACTCTTTCATGGTTGCGCCCACACTCAACCCCACCTTCACCAGACCTCGGATTGGCCGCTCCTTCCACCCCACCGCCCTGGCACTGCAGAGATAGGGGCATCTCTGGCACAGCCTGAGACTGGCAGTTCGAGGAATGGAGAGCTAGCAATATTAAGAACGGGTGATATGAGCAACGTGGGAAGGAAAAAGACCCCCGGGAAGAGCGAAGACCTCAGTACCTCTTGTGCCAAAGGAGCGGAGCTGGCCCAGGCTCTTCTTCTCTGACTCTCCTGGAGGGGAAATGGGGGCGCAGTCCATCCAGTTCCCACCGGAAGAGTTGCCAACTCAGCCCCCCACCCCCACCCCAAGCCGATGGAGCTGAAGGCGAACTCCACGCCCTCCCCGCAAATCGGGCATCGTACCCCCATTCTCACCTCCAAGGGCACAGGGCACTGCAAAGGCTGGTGAGGGGCGGCAGAAGAAGCAGTAGCGAAGTCTAAAGGAGACGACACATTTGAGTAAAAAGGTGCTGTTTCCCAAGAACCGCTAGACTGAGACCCCCCTCCCCAAACTGAGGGGAGCTGAAAGTGGGAAAAAGAGGCATCCTTCCCCAACCCAGGCTCTGGACGCTCACCTGCCTGCGATCACTGAAGGCCGGGCAGCTCGTATCCGAGCAAGAAGCCACCCCGGACACCTGGAGCCCGACGCGTCCTCGGGAGCCGAGCAGGCGCGGACGCAGCTGCAGCCTCCACCAGCGCCGTGACGCCCCTCCTCAAGGTCCTACCCGCTCCTTTTGCTGACAGTCCCTGGCCCCACCTCAAGGGCGGGGCCTGACCGACTCCCTCGAGGCCACGCCTCCGCCCCGGCGCTCACTTACACGTGACACAGGAGCCTCTTTGATGCTGCGCGCCATCTTGGTTCTGCCCGGAGAGTCCCTTACGAGGTGGCGGAGAGCCGAGGTTTTTACCGAACGCCAGTAAAGTTTCAGAGCCCAGCGGATCCTGCCTCCTTCCCAGTGAGGTGCAGCACATATCCCTTTGAACTTACCTTTGTCTCTAACCACCTGCTCTCTAAATTGGCCTCAGTACTGGCCTTGTAATTGTTTGCCAATGGTTCGTCACCTTTCTCTCGCGCCCATTTACTACTTTTACTCTGGTTGTACCCATTTTTTAAGTGGAGAAACCTAATCCAGATACATTTCCATAGGGTGCACTTCAGTGAATTGTGTCGCTTGCCTGAATTCAGGTATTTGGCTGTGCTAACACTATAAAATGAAATGTTTGTCTATTATATATACATAGTATGAAGACAGTCTTAATGCCAAAATTCCTGACAAATTTTGGTTAAATCTGTACATTTTCTTGAATTGCTCCTTACCCTGTCACCTGTGGCTATTAATGGATCTTTCCCATCTGGTTTGTGAAGTATCACCACAGTGCCTACTCAATCCTTTACAATACCCAGTACACACTGCTACAAGTGTGAAGGATTTTTATATACATGCCATGTGTACAGACTTATACACACACGTTCTATATCAGCAACAAATGCTGTAGTTGAGATCAGTGGCACATATAACCATTAATTAATATTTTTCTTTCCCACAATATATTCACCTTCTGGCTTAGTTTCCTTGCATCTTTGGTAGAAGGCAGGAAAATCTGAGTAATTCTGATTTATTTGAGGGGTAAGAAATGAAGCTAAGTATTTTGTTTGTCTGACCCTTAGAGCAAAATCAAGGTACATATTTAAGGAAGTGACAAGTACAAAGCAGTTTTTACAAAAGCAGTTCAGAAAGTTCCAACTCTTCTCCAGGTAGTTTCAGGTTCTCATCAAAAGGAAATCCCTGAGACACTTCATATCCTTTCACTAATAAATCAGGAATCATCCTAGAAAAGGCAACTCAGTCAGTGCAGAGGGAAGGCTGAAGCCATGATAACCTTTGAAAACATACTTTACCAAGTGTTTGTCAATATTATACTAAGAACAGCTGAGGCAGTATCATCATACCATGGAGTTTCATACAAAAACTAGGAAGATCAGTCAGAACACAATTATTAAGCCAAATTTATTTCACTCCCCTTCTAAAAGTAACTCCTAAATGGGGGACACAAAATCCACCAGGACAACTCCCTTCTGGTCCATGGCATCTTTAATTCAGGGAACTAGGGACTGTGTGCTTCTCTCCTCTTGCCTCAAAGAGGCAACTTCTGATTGTAGAGATGGTGCATATTGTTCAGGTTTTTTTTTGTTTTTATCATTTAACTGCCCAAATTCTGGTTTTCACTGACCCAGGCTCACTTTCTGTGTGAACAGCTTTAGTACCACCCTCAGTGCAGGGTAAGGTTAGCTGTTAGCAGCTGTATTAAGCAGGTGCTTCCTAAGAATATTCTTTAAATAGCAGGGGGTAGGGAATGGTAAGGAAAAAACAACACACTAATTTAGCAGTCAAGCTCATGATAATAACTACCCCCATGAGATTTTCATGTTTAAAGAATATGGTCGTAATGCCCACCTCTAGCTAATATCCAGCTCCCTAGCTAATTTGGGTGGGGGGCAGGTGGGAGGAGACAAGCAGCAAACTTATCTTCTTAGCAGAAACAAAACAAAAACATGATCCTCTTCTCAGAGTACACAAGCTATACCAAGTCCTCTCACCAAGAGGACATGAGCATTTCTGCAGGGATAAAAGGCCAAGCTCTCACAGGCAGCACAGGGCAGAGCAGAGCAAAGGAGTCACTAAATTCTTATAGTGCAGGAGTCTGGTTTCAATATGAGAATGCAATTTTTTAATGACCTTCATAATAAATGCCCTTCTAACAATTCAATGAAAATATCACTATCCTTCCTGCAATAACTGTCTTGATTTGTTTTACATTTTACTTGGAAACACACATTTAAAAGATTCTTTCATCAATCTTATATACCTTTTAGGCTGATTAGGGATAAGGTATACCACAATCAACTTTTTACTCACCCTTTTACTCTTTCTATCTATGTACACTCTGCCTACTCCCCTGTGCCACCATCTACCACAAGAATAATGAGACTGACCTTTTTAATTGTGGCACAGCAAAAGGACCTGGGTCAGAATTCTGGCTCTGCCACTTATTGGATAGTATGGCCTTGGGTAAGTCACTGATTCAGCTTTTTCAGCCAGAGAATGGGAATAGTATCACCTACCTTGAAGGATTGTGAGAACTAGAGATATTATGAAAAGTTCCTAGTGCAGCACAAAATCATTATCATTACTGTCAGCTTCATGCAAAAAAAAAATACCTAAAATCCAAAACTGGCAAAAAAATATTTATGTGACAAATATTTTTAAAGAAAGATACACAAGTCAATCTCATAAGTTTATGAAAACCCTGTCACCTGCTTTATTTCTAGAGAGGGGTAAAGGGAGAAGAGGAAATATTCACTTGAATTTGAGGGGCAGCTAAATTGTAAGCAACAGTAGCAACAATTTTAAGCCTCTAAGGTTACTCTGATCCATAAGGGAATGCTGAAATTTCCTTGTTTGGAGATTTAAGAGTTTAATTTTCCCCTAAAGCGAGATCATCCACTCTGGCTGGGATAAAAGAATAAAGAACAAACTCAGTAGCACCAAATGGGGTTTAACACAGAAAATAGGGCCAGGTTTCACCTTTCAAATGCAAAATTTTACATTAAAATATGTTTATAAATCATAATGTTTTTACTCCTGATTCAATCCTTCTCCTTCCCCTAGAAGGAGCCCCAGAAACCTGAAGAGCATGTGCATTACTGACCAGATATACAATCAGCTGCCCCTTCCAAACTGGAATCTGATTACAAATGAACTGGCCTAGCTCAGGGCTGCCCTCAGTGACGGGAAGCAGTATCTATGCTCTCAGGGAGAATGGATACTGAGGATGCCACCAGTCAAAAAGTCGAATGCTGTGCACTGGGTCCAGGATGACTTGCACACCCTGTTCACTGCGCAGTTTCCGACCTCCATGGACAGGAGAATCTTGGAACACCAGTCTCACTCGATGATGCCGCATGTCCGTGCTCACATTGATAGTAAACTGGGAGGGAAAAATAAATTCAGTACTCAAATTAAACAACCTTGTTTTCCTATGACTCACTCTAAAATGAGACAGTCTAGACAACTGACATGAACTAGGCCACAAAATAATCTCTAAGTTATACCAACAGCACTATACTATCTTTTTTTGCAAAGATATTAAAAATTAAGGGTGATTTTTATAAGTTTTTCTTAGCGTCATATATTTAAACTGTGCTCAAGAAAGCCTCTCAAATGGCTGAACAAATTAGGACACATGCACATAGACTACCTTAATGACAATTTTAAAAAACTGGATTAGAGCTATAAGAGATGACTTGAGGGGATTCTGATGAGATATAATTGAGCAAGTTAAGCAAGATGCATGAAACTGATCTGATCACATTGTTTTGGAAAATAAACCACAAAATCTCTAAATGTTTATGTATACGTAAATCTGTATAGAATTCTAAGAGTAGGAAGTATATGGAGTATAAGTATATAAATAAGTCATTAATGTGGCTTATGAGAGATGCTTATAATAAAAACAGATATATGACATAATCTCAATTATACAAAATTATTTAAGAGAGTGGGTGTATACATGTATTGAATATATCTTAACAGATACATTAAAGAACAGTTCCCCAAAAGTTAACTGCAGTTATAGGATAGCGGAAGTCTAAGTCACCTTCACTGTTCTCAATGTGTTTAGGCATTATTTAAATTCTTCACATGAAGTATTTATTTTACCATTAAAAAAAGAATAAAGCTATTTTCAATGTGGAGGGGGAAACATATCTCTGAACATAAGCTTAAAATACAGAGAAGATAAATAACATGAACTCTCCAGTTGCCAATCCAGTTAAAAATGTTAAAAACATGGAAAATAACCAGAAGCATATTTGTTGTTTACTAATCTAATTCTTAGCTAAAATCTAATTCTTAGCTAAACCTTGAATAGTCAGAGCATTACACAAGACAGAGCTGGTAACCCTACATTTTAATATTCCATTTATGATACCACATGCATGCCTCAGGTCCTGACATACAGTGTTCATGTATAAGCTTCATCATTAACCTTAACAGGATAATGTTTCTCAAACATTAATAAGCACTACACAGGAGATGCAAAAACATTCTGTTCACTATAGAGAAGGAAACAGAAGTAAAATATTCTCAGACATAATTAACTTCACAAATATGTCTGTTCCTAGTATACAAGTCTGCTTTCAGATTTTGTTTAAAATTATTCTTCAAAGATTTCTTCCTCAATGGTTAAATTTACAAATTTCTTTCAAACCCTAAGTATAGTGAGTCTATGAAAGAGCTGAGGATGACATCCTGTCTCCACTTACCAGAGTAAATATCATTCCCATGACAATTGGAATAAAGATGAAATTGAGGGTGGTGACCTGCAGTAGGCAGCAGTCCTGGTCTGGGTTGGTATGAACATCTTCGTACTGAATGGGAGGCTGCAATCCTCCCATACACTTGCTCTTTAATCTAGGGGACTGAAGAGAATTAAGAATTACTCTAATGGGTTAGAGGAAATGTTTATGGCTCTAAGACTCCACCAGTGAAAATGGTATGGCTTAACTAAAGCTGCTGAGATCCATTTTTCTGTTATCTCTTCTCTCTTTAATATACATATCAGTTTCTATACAGATCAAGGAAAATCTGCCCTTTGAAAGACGTGGAAACACATTTGGATGAGAAATGCGACAGTGGGTGCTTCATTTAGATGGTGTTTCCTACCATCTGGCAAGAAATGGAAACTTATAGCTCTATCAGAGGCTATAAGTTTGAGAGATCACAAATTCCTTGTGACTTGTCAGACTTCAAAGAACATCTGCTGCACAAAAAGGGATGGAAGCAGAAGTGGCCATCTAATTCCAGGCATCATAAAACAAGAGTCACAACTCTCAGAGCTAGAGGAAATCTTAGCATTCACTTTCCTGCGGCAGCTCTGGTCTTAGCTTGTATACACTGCGAAGATTGCCCCTCAGTTCCCTCCCAAAAAGGTGCTATGGTGGACTCTC
Source organism: Lipotes vexillifer (assembly GCF_000442215.2). Classification (NCBI taxonomy): domain Eukaryota; kingdom Metazoa; phylum Chordata; class Mammalia; order Artiodactyla; family Lipotidae; genus Lipotes; species Lipotes vexillifer. The sequence continues at coordinate 700,828 of NW_006774162.1, forward strand.
TACCAACATCTAATGGATATCATAGATTGTGGACATCTTATTAAAAGCAAATGATCAGAGCCAAAATTTGTCCCTAGAACCATGTTTTTGAAAAATCAATGTAAAAATATGATTTACTTTAAATACAAACTTATCTGGAACACACCTGTCATCAAGTGAGGGATAACTGTAATTCTATTTGTAATGTGTCACCTCAGTGAGATACTAAGTATGGGAGACAGATGGAGGAAATGAGCCTGCTGAGGACAAGAAGTAAAGACATGCAGAACAGATCCTCACTGTAGCCAAGATCTCAGGTACAGTCCAAGAAAAAGGCAGAGATAAAGGTGCAATACTATCTACTCTTCTTATAAATAGACTCTTGGCAGTCCCTCTCCCCATGGCTTGCCCAAACTGCCTCAGATATAAAACCATATGAATTATTGTTGTTTACAAATACATTTGCTTTGAAAAACAAAAAAATTCTTAGTCAAATAACCTCAGTACATTGTTATAACAAGTTTTTCCCTTTTCCCCACTTTTAAAGTCTTCAAATATATAGAAAAGTTAACAAAACCATGCAATAAACTCCTGTATACCCTTTACCATTGGAAATTTTGCCACGTTTGTTTTCTCTCTCCCTCACCTCTCATTTTATATATATTCACATATTAAGAAAAAAAAACAAATGAACTCTTGGGGTAGGGGAGAAAAAGCCATTTGAAAGTAACACTGGCATTCCACCCTTATTCAACATGAATAAAGATACATATATAACCTCAATAACATTATCACACCTAAGAAAATTAACAGTATTTCATATAATCTAATATCCAGAGCATACTCAAATTTCTTTAATTGTACCAAAAATGTCTTTTATTGCTCTTTGTTCATTAATCCAGGATCCACTCAAGGTTTACTCTTTGCATTAAGCTACTAAATCTTTGTGCCTCTTTCATATAAAACAGTTCTTTCTTTTATTTTTATGACATTATATGTTTTAATGTGTGTTATCTGATTTTAATGAGGCAACTTTATGTCTAGTAAAATTAGAGTAAGATATTACCTGAAAAACAAAGAGATGATAAAAGCACGCACCTGCTTTTTGAACTTGAAGTTGAATTCCCACATTGGCTCCTGTCTGTTCCCAACAATCTTTCTGCACCAGAAAAGTAAGCACTGTAAGAAAATAAAAATAACCTTTCTGTTTGCTAGCTCTAAAGCCAGCCACGGTCCCAATGCTGAGATTTTACTTTGGCACGGATAGAAACCCCCACCTCCCCCACACCACCACTACAATTTGACACTGGTGCAACATGAAAAGAGACAATCCCAAGGCTATTCAGTAAAGAGAAGAGGTACCAATATAAGTCAACCTCAGATGCTACTGAGGTCAACCCCTATTGTTCTCATCTTTAAAGACAGAAACATGGTCTCTAGAGACTGGGGCATTATCTGATTCAGCAGGCCACTCCTCTATATTAAAATATAAGGGCAGCCAGTAGCCACCAGACAAGATGATAACACAGCCATAAGGCAGGCAGAGACAGCCAGACCTGTATGTAATAGGAGCAAACCACTCAGGACCTTCTGGGAGCAGACAGCCGGTATGGAAACTACAGAGGTGAGCTGAATTCAGTCTAGAGTAAGCCCCTCAAGGAAAGTCAGGCTACAGCTAGGGTTAACAGAAGAAGTTAAGTACCTCCCAGGGGATAAGGGGTGGGTCGTCCGCCGTGCCCGCTGTCCTGCCCTTCAGACATGCCCTGTAGGTCCTGCTGTTCCATCAAAAATAATGGGCTTGGCTTTAAGGGGCAAACACTTCTGCTGCCAACACAACGGCTCCAGTGTCCCACACAAGCTATGCTACTGAAAAGAGAGAGAGGGAGAATCAAATACGAAAAGGTGGAGTCCAGGAACATGGGACAACTTCCCTTAGGCATGCTGGCAACTTCCTGAATGCCATGCGATGTGGTTATACTAGCAAGGCCATGCATGGGACACCTGCCACTGCAGGTCCCACATCCTCTTCAGAAGATCTCTAACAACAGGTACAAAAGCAGCAGACAGGTGGCCTAGCCTTCCTGTCTGGATTAAGACCTTAATTATCACCACCTTGACTTTTAGCCACTTAAAAGTCACTTTTTTAGTCCACTTAAAAAACTTAATATACAATTATAAGAATATGAAGACATGGGTATTTTAGATTTAGGCAGTAGCACTTGCATTGTGCACTGGAGCCGCGAGGATGTGTCAAGCATGAGGAGTTTGCCCAATGCTGCTCTGCTCCCAACAATTGATTCACCCCTAGCATGGTTAGCTTTGGGATGATCCCCACCTCACCTGACACGATCAAATGTTTTTTGGGGGAGAAAAACTATAAATGTGAAATGATACACTGTCCACTCATATTACAAGGAGAAGGAATAAAATTCTACTCACCCAGCATTCTAATCCTGCCCTAAATCCATCAGCTAGTGTGACATTAAATTGGCTCAGCCAATGGCCCTGACCACCTCAGTTTGCAACCCTGGGGGGAACCATGATGATCTTGAATCAACAGTACCCTTTTAATCAATATGTATCAGGTAGAATGTTATCACACTAGAGCTGAACTAGGGGAAAAGAATCATTATGTAACATCCAAAGCATAAAAACAAAACAGAAGAGAATAGGAAGTGCTACAGAACACCAGACTTTGGGTAGAAACAGAGTAATAAAAATTATTAACAAACGCAAAAGATCCAAAATTTAGACAATAGTATTAGTTGAATGAGAAAAAGGCCGAGACATCAACTTGCCTAAATAATCATATATGCTATACTAGTCTAGCTTGGCAAAGATGTGTTCACTAGATATTTCATTATGGCAAAAAAAAGGAGAGAATGGACCAAAGGCTTATAGACCTACTTACAAATCAGAAGAATGCCAGAACCTTGAATACAATGTACAAATATAAACTACTGGGGAAATTCCAAGATATAAGGAATGGCCTAGAACACAGCAAGAATTTTAGAGGGCTAAAGTCTATGAGTGGAAGTACCTTATAGTCTCTGAAACAACCCACCCCTGAGCCTGGCAATAGTGGGCACTTTGCAAATGCTGAAGAAGTCCACACCAGAATCTTTTAAGGTTAACAAGAAAGTGGAAATCCAGATGTCAAGGTCACGTTAGAAAAAGAAAATCAGTAAGTTGTTTTATATCTTTGTATCATGATTTAAAGCACCTTTTAAGAATTATAGTTTACATCTACCATTTGAGTTGTGTTCTTCCTAGACCAAACCATCAAACCATCTAAACCATCTAAAGTGGCCCAATGTATAAGGCACGAAAATAAGTTAAAATAAAGAGAATAAGGAATATGCTAAAAGCACAAGAAAGCTTTAAGGTAAAGATAACATGAGACAACCCAGCACAGCAG
>NW_006774162.1:704234-730425 GCF_000442215.2 Lipotes vexillifer
CCGTGAGCCCTGAAAGTTTACATTAGTCCCTTAGCAGCCTGGTACCTATGGCCCTAGACCACCCCATCAAGGAAGCTGGAAACAAGCCATGATAACAGGCCCATTATACAAGAGTCCATTTGTTAAACCCCAACACTAATTGTCACTTACTTTGGAATTCTTTAATGTGCTAGGAGTGCTTTCTGGAATGGCTGGATTCTTGGAGATTCGAGCAGCAAATGGCTCATACATATGGTACAGAGATCGGATCACACATGCCCGGAGACAGCGCAGCTTCTCCATTGACTCTGGTCGCAGGCGCAAAGGCAGAGAGGCATCCAGCGTGTAGTGCCTAAAACATGACACATTACTCCTACCAATAAGTGACCTCTCTCTTCTGCTCTAGGCCAGTCTCCTAGGACTCCTGGGCTCAGTACAAATTTTACTATACTATTCCACTGGCCAGTAGTTAGTTTGTCCCTAGTGCGCTCACATACACACACACAAATCACTATCTCCTTCACTTCTTAGCTACTTTTGCGTCTCTTCTATGCAAAACCCAATTCATATATACCTTGTAATCCTGCACTCCTCTATTCATTTAAAAATTTTAAATCCTCACTATTTCACTTTAAAAAAGGGGCAAGTCTCTGACTTTATACCAGTACAATATACTTCAGCTGCTCAAAAAGAACCTGCACTGGGGAAGATCCCAAGTTCTCTTGTCACATGTCTCAGAAAGTTCTCTACTCCCTGATACCTCACCATCCCCTTCCACCACATTCTTACTGACGGTTTATAATCTTCACTACGCTTCTAATCCTGCATCAAAAGTCAGCCCTCTTACTAATCACATCATTCACTCCCTCTTCACCACTACAACTATACACAGAGCAGCATAACTGCTCTGTGTATATGATACTTCAAGATGACTAGCAAATCTAAGAAACAACAAATCCAGTTGCAAAGATAAACAGATGCGCATCTATAACTTCTGAAAATTCTAGCTAAGATAAACCGCTGAAGAAAAGTGGGTAACCATAGGGAAGACAATTACCAGATGAATTAATAATATCAATTTTAAATTAAAGAGGAGCTCAAGGAATTCAAAGCTAGGTTCATGCCCAGGCATGCAGTAGAGAAAGTGAAAAGAGGTCACCATCCAGAGAGTAGCTCCAAATCAAAAACAACAAGAAATAAGCTACACAGATAACACAGTGAGCTCTCTGTGGTCGCACCTTCGGTACAACCTGGTCCAAAAGGCAGCAGTGCAAGTGACAGTCCAGGCATTCTTACAAATCAGGGAAAAATTCACAATGTCCTCAGGACGGATATAGGAGGCCAGTAAGAGCCAAATATCCATGGGATACTCTTCTCCTCCAGCCCCATCCAGATCTTCTGAAACAGAAAAAAGAACTATAACTTTTGACCTTCTATTATATGCACATATAAAGATCCCCAATCATTTCAATTCTCCCAGGGCTTGCACAGTTAAGAAAATGGTTTAAATAGGTCCAAGGAAGCCTCTCAAACTCATCATTTCCTGCTTATTCTAGCTGCTGAAAACTTTTGTTTCCTGTTGCCCAAGTGAATAGGTCTTGTTCTTAAGGCCTTTATTTAACCACTATTTCCATACTATTTTGAAGTTTTCAAAGTACCTTTGCATACATTATATCATTCAACTATAGTAATTTTTCAGTGGAAATAAGAAAAATATTATTGTGTCCGTTTTACTATAAGAAAACAGAACACTGCACGTATTCAAGGTAAACAGAACCCAGTTTTCTCCAAAGTCCAGCTTTTCACTATAAATTCTGCCCTTGATTTCCCTTGCAGTCCCCATCCACCAAACATTTTCAATTCAGTCATTTAAAAAATAAAACTGATTTTAAGATGGTATGAGGAAACCTCAAAGTACAAACTAAATTAAAAAAACCAAGTAAGTTACAGTGTATTTTCATTACTCAGTAATTGCCTTAGATATGTTTCTTCTGGTTTCTTCTTGTTTCATTGTCAGCTTGATCTACAATTCTGGCCACAAGCATCCACTATTCAAAGATACCCTGTGATGATGTATCCCCACCTCTTCCTCCTTCAGACCTCATTAGTGTTAATTCTCTTGACCCTGAGGTCCATTATACATGTCAGGTTCAAATAAAAATTCACACTCCATAGAGATACCAGAATCTGGGCTAACCATAATCTTTAATTGAGACTTAGTTATATAGCTATCCAAAACACAGCTTTTTCCTTTCTGTTTCCTGAGCAAAAAGCCCCTACAACTACCTCCCTGAAGCTGCCTCTGCTTTTCTAGCTGCTTCCTGCAGCTCTATGACTCAATCAGGTTCTTGCATTAGGTTCTTCATAACAGAGACCAATGCTTCTAAAACAACATCGTCTTTTTTGGTTCTTATGCTTCTTGAAATCTCCAGTAACCATTTAAGGCTCAGCCTACCACATTTGGGGCCAGTTTCTCCCACATTAAATCTCTCTAAAAGAGAAGGCAAACAACTATCAGAATTTCCTCCACTGAGACCCATGAGGACTTTCACAAAGCAGAGTACTATTAAAATTTTTCTGTTTTTAGGGACAAAACTCAGTAATTATAAAAATTGCCAATGTTTTACACAAAATTATTAAGAAATTTCAAAACGTAGGAAATGGAATCAGTAAAGGAAAACTTCATGGAGATAAGTTATGAAGGACAAAAAATTTGATATTCATATGTTAAGGGGAAAAGTATTCCAAGTGAAATAAACAGCTAACATGAAGCCTGGATATTTAAAAAAACAAAACACATGTGAGGGCAATAAAGAGACAAGTCTAACAAGATTTTGATGATATTAAGAAATTACTGTTGGGCTTCCTTGGTGGCACAGTGGTTAAGAATCCACCTGCCAATACAGGCCACATGGGTTTGAGCCCTGGTCTGGGAAGATCCCACATACCGCAGAGCAACTAAGCACGTGTGCCACAACTACTGAGCCTGTGCTCTACGGCCTACAAGCCACAGCTACCGAACCCACGTGCCACAACTACTGAAGCCGGCGCGCCTAGAGCCCATGCTCCTCAACGAGAGAAGCCACCACAGTGAAAAGCCTGCGCACCTCAATGAAGTATAGCCCCCACTGGCTGCAACTAGAGAAAGCCCATGCGCAGCAACGAAGACCCAACACAGCCAAAAATAAATAAATAAATTTAAAAAATAATAATAAAGTAGCTTTAAAAAAAAATTACTAACTTTTTTAGATGTGATAATTTTTTTAAGAGCATTTATCTTTTGGTGATAACTACCAGAATATTTACAGATATAAAAATGGAATATCTGGAAATTGTTTCAAAATAATCAAGTGTGTATGGTGTGTGTGTGTGTGTGTGTGTGTGTGTGTGTGTGTGTGTGTGTGTGTGTGTTGAGGTGGGGGTGAGGGGGTAGTGGCTGAAACAAAAGTGACCATGAGTTGATAACTGAAGCTATGTAAGAGCCACATTGGATTCATTACATTATTCTCTCTTCTTTTGTATATGTTTCATTTTTAAAAAGCTAAAAGAAAAAAGAGGGGGAAAAAAAGACCAGTTTGATGAGAATGAAGGACTCTAATGGGGGTAAAGTGGAGCAAGGAAGTAAAAGATGAATTATAGCTAAGAGTTTGTAAACCACAAATCATGTATCTGATAAGTGACTGGTCTCCTGAATACATAAGAATTCTTACAACTCTGTAATAAAAAGATAACCTAATGTAAAAATGAGCTAAGAATTTGAATAGACATTTCTCCAAAGAAGATACACAGAAGGCCAATAAGCACATAAAAGAAGCTCAACATCATTAGCATGCAAATCAAAACCATGAGATACCACTTCACATCAACTAGAATGCCTACAGTTTAAAAAGTTAGACAATAACAAGCGTTGAGGAGGATGTGGAGAAACTGTAACTCTCATTCATTGCCGGTGGGAATATAAAATGGAAACTTCATAAAAAACTTGGCAGTTCCACAAAAATTTAAAGTTACCATGTGATCCAGCAATTTCACTCCTACCTGACAGAAATGAAAATATATGTTCACACAAAAACTTGTCCATGAGTGTTCATAGTAGCATTATTTATGACAGTCAAATAAAAAGCAATAAAAAGGAATAAAGTACTGATATATGCTACAATATGGATGAACCTTGAAAACATTATGTTAAGTCAAAGAAGCCAGATGCAAAAGACCACATATTATATGATTTTGTTTATATGAAATGCCCGGAATAGGCAAATCTATAAGGACAGAAAGTAGATTGGTGGTTGCCTGGGGGAAGGGATGGGTGGGAGAGAGTGTTGGGAGGGAATGAGGAATGATACTAACAGATTTGAGTTCATAGAAATGTTCTAAACTTAGATCATGTTGATGGCTACACAACTCTCTTGCACTGCTGGTGGGAATGTGAATTGGTACAGCCACTATGGAGAACAGTATGGAGATTCCTTAAAAAACTACAAATAGAACTACCATATGACCCAGCAATCCCACTACTGGGCATATACCCTGAGAAAACCATAATTCAAAGAGTCATGTACCAAAATGTTCATTGCAGCTCTGTTTACAATAGCCAGGAGATGGAAGCAACCTAAGTGTCCATTATTGGATGAATGGATAAAGATGATGTGGCACATATATACAATGGAATATTACTCAGCCATAAAAAGAAACGAAATTGAGTTATTTGTAGTGAGGTGGATGGACCTAGAGTCTGTCATACAGAGTGAAGTAAGTCAGAAAGAGAAAGACAAATACCGTATGCTAACATATATGGAATCTAAGGGAAAAAAAAAGTCATGAAGAACCTAGGGGTAAGACGGGAATAAAGACACAGACCTACTAGAGAATGGACTTGAGGATATGGGGAGGGGGAAGGGTAAGCTGTGACAAAGTGAGAGAGTGGCATGGACATATATACACTACCAAACGTAAAACAGATAGCTAGTGGGAAGCAGCATAGCACAGGGAGATCAGCTCGGGTGCTTTGTGATCACCTAGAGGGGTGGGATAGGGAGGGTGGGAGGGAGGGAGACGCAAGAGGGAAGAGATATGGGAACATATGTATATGTATAGCTGATTCACTTTGTTATAAAGCAGAAACTAACACACCATTGTAAAGCAATTATACTCCAATAAAGATGTTAAAAAAAAAAACTCTTTGAGAACATACTAAAACTACTGCATTGTACACTTTAAAGGGATGAATTTTATCTCAATAAAGATGTTTTAAAAGTCTGTAAGCTCTTCTGTTGAATGTGCTCAAAACCAAAAAGGAAACTCAAGAGAAATATCTAATACAATGGTGATGATGAGTAGGGATTTAAAGCAAGAAATTAAGGAACAAAGAAGTGTGAGGAACGTCTATTAACATTCTTGGTTCCGGAAAAGAGCGGTATCACTGACAATAATTGGTGTAACTTCAAAGCAAAGTCAGTTCATTAATTTATTGATTATTTCAATATATTTTAACATATGCAAAAGTCTGTCATCTGATTCTCAAGTATAGGTGAAAGTTCTCACAGATCTGAGACCAAAAATACACATATCATTTATTATATTAGTTTCCTCCTAACTCTAGCTGATCATCAGAACCACTTTAGCTTTAAGAATTCTGGGCTCTATCCCAAGAGTCTGATTCCTCAAGTTTGGAGCAAACCAGTGAATGATGCGTTGGCACATTGTATACCATTAGTTTACCTTTCTTTGTTTCATCTGTGTACGTTTTATTGCCACTAATACATAAACATCACACATTTTTCTATTTCCTACAGTACCTACTAGACACAAAGCAGGCATTAACAATTGCAGAGCACTTAAAAGTCCACGATAATAATCTAACTTTCGCTGAAATGAAATTGGCTATATACAATCCACATATTTGGGAGAGAGAACATTTTTGTCACAACTCTGCTTCCTTACACATTCAAAAATCCAGAAATGCAAAGGCTTTTTGTTTTCCTGTTGCTACATGGATTTTACCTGATAATGATATGTTCTCAATGAATGGCTACTACTGTTACCAATCTCCTTTCCTCTCAACTTTAGATATACGTAGAAAGCCCTGGTATATTGAAGTCCTGTCCCACTAGAAAGATCCAAACTCTGGTTGTCCACTGGTATCACCTCTTGTGCTACTGAGAAAGTGACAGCTTCAAGTTATCACCACAGATAGGACTAATAATCCAAAACAGAGCGAGCCCTGTACCTTTGTGCCTCTTGCTTTTCTTTTTTCTGGAGGCAGTTCTCTCATGGATGCTTTCCTCCTGGGCATCAATCTCATCACTGCTGTCAATGATGTCACAGGGCTCACCAGCCCCAGAAAAAGCTTCTACTGCAGGAACCTGGGAGGCTTCCAAGCCACAAAGAGATTTTACTAGAAGAAAATAAGAAGAGAATGAGATGGCAGAGTACCATGGCTTAGGCAGGATATCAGCATCCATAAGGAAAAGAAAAAAGAAAAAAAAGCAAAAGCTGTGTGAGAGTCTGCTAAAGGAAGCTGAGAATCTTAAAAAAATAGCATTTTAAACACAAAAAATTGGAAAGTAATGAGCAAACTGACTCCAAAGTTGCAGAAACTGCTTCATACCTGAAGAAAAAGGGAGTGAATTATTCTCCACTATAAACCCTTCAGGGTAAAAGCAAAAGGTGAATGCTATCTTCATTTGCATAAATTCTGAGGAGCAGTGTTTGAGAGGAATTAAACCCAATTTAACCTTATTCCTGGGCTGGAGACAGTACATATCATGAAAACACAAGCTTCAAGGACCCCTGAGTAAGAAGCTTTCTTGAAAGTAAGAGAAGCATGAGAAAAGGAAAAGAATACTTCAAGGTTATTATTACAAAGAAGCAAACAGCAGAGTTAAGTGGAGAATATATGTGAACAACAGGAATAAGATTGATAACCAGGAAGAAAGCAGTGGAAACCAAAGAAGAGTACGCAAAGTGTTTTTTTGTTGTTTGTTTTTTTATGGGAAGACAGAAATAAAATACTTCTGCTACAGAAACTGCTACTGCTCTTGACTAATCCTTCCCCTCCCCTGAATATATGAGTAACCATCGAGGAGAGCAAACATGTTTACGGGAAGACGCCTAAAGGATTGCAAGAAAAACACTGAGGCAGAATCCCAGGAAAATAAAGCACCTAGTTCTCTCTTCACTGAGTCTGAAAAGACTCGTCGGAAGCCTACCTTCCTGCTGAACAGCATTGGCGACGGCTTTCTTGACCCTTCCAGACCTCACAACGGCCGGATCCGAGTTGGCATAATCCGCCACAGTCACTGAAACACAGCACCAAACCTCAAAGGAGGAGGCCTTCTCTCCTCAGCTTCCTCCCCACCAAGATTTCCTGCTCACTCCAAGTCCCCAGTCCAGCCGCCCTCCCGTCGCAGCCAGGCGAGCACTCGCCTCGGTGCTGTCCAGCCCCCTCCCTGCTTCCAGCCCCAAGCCTTTCAACGCCCCCGCCCTCGCCCACCTCGCCCAGAGCAGGCGTCTTGAGCCCGGAACTTGAGTCGCTTTCCTCTCTTGGGCATGTCGACTGTGTCGGGGCGAGGCCGGGTTAGCGGGCCAGGACCCCGGGCCATGTTTCGGGCCAGAGAGCGGGAAGCAGGAGCCAAAGGCCAGCTCTGCCCGGCTCCGCGGCCATCCCGCTCCAGGACCGCAGCTCTCGCGAGGCTTAGGACAGGGCTCCGCGTCGCACTGGCGGCCAACCCCCTCTTCAGAAACCAATCACCACCTGGTCTAGGCAGTACGTCATCACTCAGCGCCTAAGGATCAACCTGCGTCTGGTTCCCTAAAGGTAGCTGGCCGTTCTGGGCAGTGTGGGTTTTTTATCGTACATCTTGTAAGGTGATTTGGTGTCTCAGACCCGAAACCCACAACCCCGTTGATTAGAACTGAGCTTACATTATGGTCTCCCCGATTTTTCTGCTACTGCCTCTGTCCACACTCCAGGTTCACTTCAGTATCCCAAAAGCACATCTATTGTCATCTTCGTGCTCCATCTCTCAGGCCACGTAGACATAGTCCAACATGGGTCTAAAAGAGTCTTAACTCTAATTTCTTATACAAAAGCTGTAAATTTCTGAATTCTCAAAGCTGGGGGAGCGGTTCTTAAAAGTTTATTAATTTACCACCGTCCTCCAAACTTAATACTAGAAGGATCAATGAGGAAAGAATGGTGTCTTTCCTTTGTATTGAGAGAAAAAACCGAGCGAAGGTTACAGAACTGTGAGGGAGCAGGATCCTGGTCTAGTATCACCAGTACGAATAAGTTATTTTGTGTCCTAAGTTAGGTTCTTTGTCCTTCTAAGTTCTTTGCAGCTCCCAAAAGGTGCTAATCCCTGGCTTAAGAAGCATGGTACTAAGGGACAAGGAATCCAAACTGTTGGACCCACCAGACAGTGCCACCCTAACATATTTAGAAGCAGACTTCTGTTTTTAATTACTTAATACATAGACATTCATTAGGCGCAAACCACTGGCCTTTTACTAACATCGTGTAACAGACTATCACTAGAGATGGTGCTAATAGGGTTGAATCAATTAGGAATTGTAATTGAAACTGAGTAATTGATTATAGTCGTGAACTATTCAAATTTATCTAGAGTTATAACATGAACAAGGGTCTAATAGACTGAACTAAAAGAAAATTGTTTCAAATAATTTTTCCATGATTGATGTTTGTAGTTAAAACACAGCTGGTAAAGCACCAAGCCTTCTCATTTCACAACATTAATAAAAAGTTCATAACGCCCACATGCAAGTATATTTCTGCTAATGTGATACCCTGTTGAAAACACCGAGACATTGAGACTCTGGAGGAAATCAAAGGTGCAAAAGAAATAAACCCTATTTTTATGCCGTCACTATCGGAGACTTAAAGGTTTTAACTGAAACATTCATTTTCAACCGTATAATTACTATTTTAATTCATTGGAATGAAAGAAGTGCTAAAACCCCAAAACTGTTTATCTTTCAAATTTCAAGAATATGAAGATCTAAAGCAAAGCTCCTCTTAAGTCCTTTGGCCACATTAGTGGAACCGAACACATGTAAATCTTTTATTTCACCTTTTACTAAAAAGCAGCAATTTTTAATTAATGACACTGCTAAATTCCAAACTCAAAGATACACATTCTTTCTAGAGAGACAAGTTGTAAAAGTTACTAAAAGAGCTGTTATGTTTTTTCAAGTTCCAGAAAGAATTTTGTTGAAATTTTTTTTTTTTTTTTTTTGCGGTACGTGGGCCTCTCACTGTTGTGGCCTCTCGCGTTGCGGAGCACAGGCTCTGGACGCGCAAGCTCAGCGGCCATGGCTCACGGGCCCACCCACTCTGCGGCATGTGGGATCTTCCCGGACTGAGGCACGAACCCGTGTCCTCTGCATCGGCAGGCGGACTCTCAACCACTGTGCCACCAGGGAAGCCCAACTGAAAATTTTTTTAAAATTTCCTTCAGCTTATAGACTTGATTTGGGAATGAATTGACATCTATATACTCTTGAGTCTTTCTGCTCAGGAACTTGGTATGCATCTCCATTTAATAACATCTTCTTTTACATCCCTTAATTTTTTTTTACACAAACTTATTGTTTATTCTTGTCAATGTGTTCTTTATCTTTTTATTGAAGTATAGTTTATTTACAATATTATATTAGTTTCAGATGTACAACATAGTAATTCAGTATCTTTATATATTATACTCCATTTACAAAGTAATGGCTATATTTCCCTGTACTGTACAATATATCCTTGTTGCTTACTTATTTTATACATAGTAGTTTGTGTCTCTTAATCCCATACCCCTATCTTGCCCCTTCTTCTTCCCTCTCCCCATTGGTAGCCACTAGTTTGTTCTCTGTATCTGTGAGTCTGTTTCTGGTTTGTTATTACATTCGTTTTATTTTTTAGATTCCATATATAAGTGATAACATACAGTATTAGTCTTTATCTGACTTATTTCACTAGGCATAACCTCTAGGTCCATCCACATTACTGCAAATGGCAGAATTTCTATTTTTTAAGGTCAAGCACTATTCCATTGTGTGTGTGTGTGTGTGTGTGTGTGTGTGTGTGTGCGCACATCTTCTTTATCCATCCATCTTTTGATGGACATTTGGGTAGCTTCCATATCTTGGCTATTGTAAATAATGCTGCTGTGATAATTAGCGTGCATGTATCTTTTCAAATGAGTGTTTTCGTTTTCTTCAGATATCCAGCAGTGGAATTGCTGGATTATATGGCAGTTTGATTTTTAGGTTTCTGAGAAACCTCCCTACTGTTTTCCAGAGTGGCTGCACCAATTTAAAATCCCACCACTAGTGTACTAGCATTCCCTTTTCCCCACATCCTTGCCAGCATTTGTTATTTATGGTCTTTTTGATGATAGCCATTTTGACAGGTGTGAGGTGATATCTCATGGTTTTGATTATATTTCTCTGATAATTAGCACTGTTGAGCATTTTTTCATGTGCCTGTTAGCCATCTGTATATCTTCTTTGGAAAAATGTCTGTTCCGGTCTTCTGCTCATTTTTTCATTGGGTTCTTTGCTTTTTTGATATTGAGTTGTATGAGCTGTTTATATTTTTTGGATATTAATCTTTTATCAATCATATCATTTGCATATATTTTCTCCCATTCAGTAGGTTGTCTTTTTGTTTAGTCAACAATTTCCTACGGTGTGCAAAAGCTTTTAAGTTTAATTAGGTCCCATTTTTTTATTTTGCTTTTATTTCTTTTGCCTTAGGAGACAGATCCAAAAAATATTGCTACAATTTATGTCAAAGGGTGTTCTGCCTATGTCCTCTTGTAGGAGTTTTACGGTTTCTAGTCTTACATTTAGGTCTTTAATCCATTTTGAGTTTATTTTTGTATATGGTGTGAGGAAATGTTGTAATCTCATTGTTTTACATGTAGGTGTCCAGTTTCTTCAGCACTATTTACTGAGGATACTGTCTTTTTTCCATTGTGTATTCCTGCCTCCTTTGTTGTAGATTGATTGACCATAAGTGTGTGGGTTTATTTCTGGAATCTCTTTTCTATTCCACTGATATATGTGTCTGTTTTTGTGCCAGTACTGTGCTGTTTTTATTACTGTAGCTTTGTAGTATGAACTGAGTCAGGGAGTGTGATACCCCCAGCTTTGTTCTTGTTTTCTTCAAGATTGCTTTGGCAATTCGGTATCTTTTGTGGTTCCATATAAATTTTAGGATTATTTGTTCTGGTTCTGTGAAAAATGTCATGGGTATTTTGATAGGGATCACATTAAATCTCTAGATTGCTTTGGGTTGTATGGACATTTTAACAACATTATTTCTTCCAATCCAAGAACACAGGATATCTTTCCATTTCTTTCTATAATTTTCAAATTCCTTCATCAATAATTTATAGTTTTCAGAGTACAGGTATTTCATTCCTTGGTTAAGTTTATTCCAAGGTATTTATTCTTTTTGATGTGATTGTAAATGGAATTATTTTCTTAATTTCTCTTTCTGAGAAATTATTAGTATACAGAAACGCAACAGATTTCTGTCTATTAATCTTGTATCCTGCAACTTTACCAAATTTGTTTGTTAGTTCTAGTGGGTTTTTGGTAGAGACTTTAGGGTTTTCTATATATGGTATCATTTCATCTGCAGATAGTGACAGTTTTAAGAATTCCTTTCCAATCTGGATGCCTTTTATTTCTTTTTCTTGTCTGATTGCCATGGCTAGGACTTCCAATACTATGTTAAATAGAAGTGGCAGGAGTGGGCATCCTTTTCTTATTCCTGATTTTAGAGGGAAAGCTGTTGGCTTTTCACCATTGAGTATGATGTTAGCTGTGGGTTTGTCATAAATAGCTTTTATTATGTTGAGATATGTTCCCTGTATACCAACTTCAATGAGAGTTTTTACAATGAATGGATGTTAAATTTTGTCAAATGCCTTTTCTGTATCTGTTGAGATGATCATGTGACTTTTATCCTTCATTTTGTTAATATGGTAAATCACATTGATTTGTGATTATTGAATCATTTTATGTTTTTAAAATTTATTTTATTTACGTTTTTTTGGCTGCGTTGGGTCTTGGTTTCTGTGCGCAGGCTTTTTCTAGTTGCAGCGAGCAGGGGCTACTCTTCGTTGCAGTGCATGGGCCACTGCAGTGGCTTCTCTTGTTGTGGAACACAGGCTCTAGGCACATGGGCTTCAGTAGTTGTGGCACGTGGGCTCAGTAGTTGTGGCTCTCAGGCTCTAGAGCGCAGTCTCAGTAGTTGTGGCACATGGGCTTAGTTGCTCTGTGGCATGTGGGATCTTCCTGGACCAGGGCTTGAACCCATGTCCCCTGCATTAGCAGGCAGATTCTTAACCACTGCGCCACCAGGGAAGCCTGCGATTATTGAATCATTTCTGATTCCCTGGAATAAATACCACTTGATCATTGGTGCATGATACTTCTTATAGATTATTGAGTTTGATTTGCTGATAATTGTAGAGACTTTTTTGCATCAGAGATATTGGCCTGTAATTTTCTTTTATTTTGTAGTGTCTTTATCTAGTTTTGGTATCAGGGTAATGGTGGCCTTATAGAATGAATTTGGAAGTGTTCTATCTTCTTCATTTTTGGAATAGTCTAAAAATTATAGGTATTAGTTCTTCTTTGTATGTTTGGTAGAGTTCATCTGTAAAGCCGTTGGATCCTGGACTTTTGTTTGCTAGTTTTTGTTGTTTTGTTTTGTTTTTGTTTGTTTGTTTGTTTTTACTGATTCAATTTAACTCCTAGTGATTAATCTTGTCAGATTGTCTGTTTCTTCCTGATTCAGTCTTGAAAGGTTGTATGTTTCTAGAAATTTGTCCATTTTTTCTAGAGTGTCCAATTTGTTGTCATATAACTGTTCATAGTATTCTCATGATGTTTTGTAACTGTGTGGTATTGGTTGTTATTTCTCATCTTGTTTGTTTAGGTCCTCTCTCTTTTCTTCTTGGTGAGCCTGGCTAAGGTTTATTAATTTCATTTGCCTTTTCAATGATCCAGCTCTTGGTTTCTTTGATATTTTCTGGGTTTTTTAGTCTCTGTTTTATTTATTTCCTTGCTGATCTTTATTGTTACCTCCCTCCTGCTGACTTTGGGCTTTGTTTGTTTTTCTTTATCTAATTCCTTTATATGGAAGTTGAGGTTGTTTATTTGAAATTTTTCTTATTTCTTGTGATAGGCCCGTGTTTTTATAAACTTCCCTCTTAAAACTGCTTTTGCTGCATTCCATAGATTTTGGAAAGTTGTTTCCATTTTCATTTGTCTTGAGGTATTTTCTGATTTCCCTTTTGATTTCTTCATTGACCCATTGGTTTTTTAGTAGCATGTTGTTTAATCTCCACATGTTTGGTATTTTCCCATTTTTCTTCCTGTAATTGATTCCTATTTTCATACCCTTGTGGTTGGAAAAAATACTTGATATAATTTTTATCTTCTTAAACTTGTTGGGACTTATTCTGTGGCCTAGCATGTGCTGTATCCTGGAGAATGTTTTTTCTTTTTGCTGTTCTAATTGGGTGATTTCCATTATTCTATCTTCTAGATCACTTGCACATTATTTTGTATTACCTAGACTGCTGTTCATTTCTTCTAATGTGTTTTCATTTCAGTTATTGTATTCATCTGTTCTGACTGGTTCTTTTTTTTATATTTTATAGTTCCTAAGTAAAATTCTCACTATGTCCATCTATTCTTTTTCCCAATTCCATTAGCATTCTTATCACTAATGCTTTGAATTCTTTATCTGGTAAATTGGTTATTTCTGTCCATTGGTTGTTTTTTCAGGGTTTTTCTCTGGCTCTTCAAATGAGACAAATTCCTCTGTCTTCTCATCTTGCTTATATTTCTCTGTCTCTATGAAATTAGGTGAAACAGTTACCTATAGCAGTCTTGAAGGAGTGTCCTTATGTAGGAGCTTCCCTATAGTCTGTGTGTGTCCAGTGGCTTTGGTGGGAGAGTTGTATTTCTTATGAACACAAGTCCTGTCTTTCCTCAGGATGTGCTGGCAGCTATCACCTTGCTAAGAAGTGGGGCTGAAAATAGAAGGGCTAGGGCCAGAGTTGGGTGTGAGGCGGGACTTCCTCTCTGCTTAGTGGCTGTCACTGCCCTACTGGGGGTGGGGTCAGGTCCCAAGCTACTGGAGCAGAATCCCTGAGGGTCAGTTCCAAGCTGAGTCAGTTCCCTTTAAGTGCGTGCTCTTCCCC
This sequence comes from Lipotes vexillifer, assembly GCF_000442215.2. Lineage (NCBI taxonomy): Eukaryota > Metazoa > Chordata > Mammalia > Artiodactyla > Lipotidae > Lipotes > Lipotes vexillifer. The sequence continues at coordinate 718,451 of NW_006774162.1, forward strand.
CTCCCAGCACTAGAACCCTCACCCCAGAGGAGAGCAGTACTGGAGCATGAGGGGTTGGTGTGGGTATCTGGTGAGGGTCAAGCATGGTGTGTTGCTGTCTGGCTGCTGTCAGAAATCCAGACTGCCTCTGATAGGCTGCCTTTTTCAATCATCTGTAATGGCTGCCCCCTCCCTGCTCAGATGCTGCTTATGGTTTGAACTACTTCGACATCTCACAGCCAGGCCTTTTCCTTAGTCATGGCAGCCCTTGCTCCAGTGTGGAGCTGCAACGCCAGGTAAGTGGTGCTGGAGGGTTCAATCAGCTCAGGCTGGGGCAGGTACCAGGGTGGTCACAAGACACCAGTCAGCCACTCAAGCAGTTTCAGTCTGCCCTCTCTGCCCTGCTTTGGAAGCAAGCAAGTGTTTATGCACTCCTCTGCAGCAGAGTCCAGGCTTCCCACAGCCCTCCTGTTAGTCTCACTGCTCCTCCAGTCAGCCAAGGGGCTCATCATCCCTTTGTTGGATTTGAGTGTTGGGGCACCCAGTGTGTGGCTCAAAACACTCACTCTTTAGGGACGGTCTCCACCTGTGTAGTCTCTCTTTCACTCTGAGTCCTCTCCCAGGGGCACGGATCCTGACCTGATTGCTTTTCTTCCCTTGCTACCCAATTCTGTGTCATCTTTCTTAAAGCCTTGGATGTGCAGGGGTCCTTCTGCTAGTCTCCTGTTAGTTTTCAGTGAGAGTTGTTCCACATATAGATATACTGGTGATATGTTCACAGGTGCAGATGAGTTCTGCATCTGCCATCTTGATTCAAGTCCAAGGAGCCGTTTTTATTTCTTTATTTAATAAAATTATTTCTTTTTATTTAATTTGCAATACCTATCATTTCTTCTTCTTCTTCTTTTTTTTTTTTTTTGCGGTACGCGGGCCTCTCACTGCCGTGGCCTCTCCCGTCACGGAGCACCGGCTCCGGACGCGCAGGCTCAGCGGCCACGGCTCACGGGCCCAGCGGCTCCGCGGCATGTGGGATCCTCCCGGACCGGGGCACGACCCCACGTCCCCTGCATCAGAAGGCGGACTCTCAACCACTGCGCCACTAGGAAAGCCCTCTTCTTTTTTTAAATCAGATCATATATACATATATTTATTAAAGTATAGTTGATGTATAATATTATATAAGTCTACAGGTGTACAATATAGTGATTCATAATTTTTAAAAAATAAATTTATTTATTTTTGGCTGTGTTGGGTCTTCGTTTCTGTGTGGGGGCTTTCTGTAGTTGCAGCCAGCGGGGGCTACTCTTCACTGTGGTGCACGGGCTTCTCATTGCGGTTGCTTCTCTTGTTGCAGAGCACGCGCTCAATGCATGCAGGCTTCAGTAGTTGTGGTGCGTGGGCTCTAGAGTGCAGGCTCAGTAGTTGTGGTGCACAGGCTTAGTTGCTCCATGGCATGTGTCACCTGCATTGGCAGGCAAATTCTCAACCACTGTGCCATCCAGGAAGCCCGTGATTCACAATTTTTAAAGGTTATACTCCATTTATACTTATAAAATATTGGCTATATTCCCTGCATTGTACAATATATCCTTGTAATTTATTTTATATCTAATAGTTTGTACCTCTTAATCCTCTACCCTTATACTGTCCCTCCCCCTTCTCTCTCCCCACTGGTAACCACTAGTTTGTTCTCTATATCTGTGAGTCTGCTTCTTTTTCCCTATATTCACTAGTTTGTTGTATTTTTTAGATTCCACATATAAGTGATATCATACAGTATTTGTCTTTCTGTGTCTGACTTACTTCTCTTAGCATAATATCCTCTAAGTCCATCCATGTTGCTACAAATGGCAAATTTCATTTCTTTTTATGGCTGAATAATATTCCATTTTGTGTGTGTGTGTGTGTGTGTGTGTGTGTGTGTGTGTGTGTGTGTATACATACACACCACATCTTCTTATCCATTCATCTATTGATGGACATTTAGGTTGCTTGGCTATCACAAATGATGCTGCTATGAACATTGGTGTGCATATATCTTTTTGAATTAGTGTTTTCATTTTTTTTTCTTGGATATATACCCAGGAGTTGAATTGCTGGATCATGTGGTAGTTCTATTTTTAGTTTTTCGAGAAACTGCCATACTGTTTTCCACAGTGGCTGCACAAATTTACATTCCCACCAACAGTGGAACCCAGTGTTCGAGGGTTCCTTTTTCTCCACATCCTTGCCAACATGTGTTATTTGTGTTCTTTTTGGTGATAGCCATTCTAACAGGTGTGAGTTGATATCTCATTGTGGTTTTGATTTGCATCATTTCCCTGATGATTAGCGTTGTTGAGCATCTTTTTTTTTTAACATCTTTATTGGAGTATAATTGCTTTACAATGGTGTGTTAGTTTCTGCCTTATAATAAAGTGAATCAGTTATACATATACATATGTTCCCATATCTCTTCCCTCTTGCGTCTCCCTCCCTCCCACCCTCCCTATCCCACCCCTCCAGGGGGTCACAAAGCACCGAGCTGATCTCCCTGTGCTATGCAGCTGCTTCCCACTAGCTATCTACCTTACGTTTGGTAGTGTATATATGTCCATGCCTCTCTCTCGTTCTGCCATAGCTTACCCTTCCCCCTCCACATATCCTCAAGTCCATTCTCTAGTAGGTCTGTGTCTTTATTCCTGTCTTACCCCTAAAAACTATCTTTTAAAAGAAGTATTATATCATAACTCCACTTTGAGTGGAGGGCCAGCAAATCCAAATTATCACTGAAGCAAGAGGCTCTGAGGGGGCCAGAGAGCTAGAGCCATCAGGTTCAACCCCAAAGCCAGCATCCTGTAAGGCATGGAGTAGCTGGGGCAGGATGAGGCTGAAGTGTCACATGCTGCTCCATAGTTTAGAGGGTGGATTGACTGCTCCTGGGAGGGGTTGCCCCTTCTCCCGGAGCAGCCACCACAGTGCTAGTACATAAGCACTCAATAGTGGCCGCTGATGGTCTGGGACAAATAAGTGCCCCACACCTTTCAGTCACCAGGAGTCAGCTGGGGTGCCTGCCCCTGGCCCTTCTGCTGTCAGTATCCCAGTCCTTACCCCTTGTGTGGGGAAATGTGTGCTGTGCACTCCTGTCAATTCAATCCATCCCATCAATATTGAGTCCTGACTGTGCAAAGCCCTCTGGGAAGAGCTGTAGGAGAAACACAGGGAAATCAGACATTGCCCTGCCCCTTGAGGAACTCACGATTTAATAAAAAGCAACATGCAAAGGCTTGAAGGATGCAACGTGCAAGATGTAGAGTACAAGCCAAGTATTTGGAGAGTGGGGAGGGATCAGGGAAGGTTTCACAGTGAGGTGGAATTTGAGCTGAGACTTGAAGGATGGAGCAGAAGGCATGTTCAAAGCACAGATCCCAGGACCCCTCTCTCCACTTTGCTAACGTCTACGACATTTGCCCATAGCTGTATGCACATGCAAAGCCAGCAGTCACCTTGCAAACAGGTGCTATACGTAGCCTCTCCTGTCACAGGTGGGCCCTATTGCTCCCAAATTCCTTTCCTCTCCAGGAGTCTGACATTTCAGTAGCGCTTCCTTTCTTTTACTTCAGGATTTGATTCCCTGGGGCTTGTCATCCACTCCTGGATGGTGAACACTGGGCAGTTGTCAGGCATTTGCCCCACAGCATCAAAGAATACATTGGATTCCCTCCCGGAGCAGGTTTCATTAGGATGGGAGAAAAGCATGGGAGTATCAGTGGGCATCTGGCCCTAGGACGGCAAGGGTTGGTGGGGGGAGAGGGCACCTGGTGGGGAAAAGGGGGCAAAGAAAGGGGTAGCTGGGAGCTCTGACAATGAACTTCCCCTACTTCACAGCTCTGCCTGGCCAGGCTATGCAGTCTATGCCTACTCAAGCTCCTTCACTCTCTAGACCTCCTCCCTCCTTTTCTCTTCCTCCTCTTTTCTTTCTCCAAGTACCTTTTCTCCTACCCTCTTTCCAAAGGATGTCCCATCATGTCCCAGCACACTGCCTGGGTCCAGACTGGGGAGAGAGGCATGGGCTGGCTGTCCTAAAGATGCTGTGTTTCTGTCCTGGATCTGCCCCAGCTAAGATGCTTGTTAGTGGCCAGAAAGACGTGTGACTTCGTCTGTCTAAACTCTGGTTTCCCTCCTTATAGAATAGGTGGATCTCTGCCTCCACCTTCCTTCCTCTCAACTCGCTACGGTGGGGAAGAGCACAGGACATGGGTTCTGATCTCAATTCTCTTCGCTAGCTATGGCAGCCTAGAGAACTCAATCTCCCCAAACCTCTGTTTTCCATATGTAAAATACAGATAATAATGCTCGCCCCATTTTTTTTGAGCATCAAATAAGACAGCATGTGCTAAAATGCTTACTTAGCTCAGTGCCTGGCACAAAGCAGGAGTTCAATGAGTTAAGTGAGGGGGTTAGTTGAAAGAATTAGAAGTGGCAGGAGATTTTGCATATCTCACATATCATACTGACTCTAGCACAGTAGTGTGGTGTGGTGAAAGTCAGCAAGGGTTCCTCTAACTTCTGATTCTCCCCGTCCCCCAAGGGCTGAGCGGTCTAGGACGAGTCACTTCCCTGGCCACATTTTGGGGAGCATCCTGCAGGCGGCGCTCTCCTATCATTTCCGCGTCAACAGAGTTGGGGCTGCCGTAGGGAGCGAGGGGTGAGGGGAAGTGTGAAGGAAAAACAGCCCCACGCATCGCTCACATATTTACATCTGAACTGTCAAAATAGTTATTTTAAGTCGAGTTCCGTCTGCTGCGGGTTTAAAATCAAGCAGGGCGGGGGCGGGGGCGCCCTGCTGGGGAGCGGGGGGCGGCGGGCGCGGAAGTTTTGTTATCAGTTTTGTCTGACATGCTCAGCAGTGGTTGCTGCTTAATGGACAAAAGCTAGTACTACTGAAACCAAGTTTTCCAAAAAATCAATATTCCTACAACTGTGAAGCCTTTGCCTTCCATCTAGTCTCGCCATAATGAAATTCAGTCGTGGCATGATTTTTGAGCTGCCTTTCTCAGGTCACATTGTTCTACAGAATGTGTTAGTGGGTTAGTGCCAAAGCTCAGGGCTGTAACCTTTTGTTCCCTCCTAGAAGCAAAGGATATTTAAAAATTATTTATGGGTTCTTTTTTTTTTTTTAACATCTTTATTGGGGTATAATTGCTTTACAATGGTGTGTTAGTTTCTGCTTTATAACAGAGTGAATCAGTTATACATATATATATGTTCCCATATCTCTTCCCTCTTTGTCTCCCTCCCTCCCACCCTCCCTATCCCACCCCTCCAGACAGCCACAGAGAACCCAGCCGCTTTCCCTGTGCCATGCGGCTGCTTCCCACTGGCTATCTACCTTACGTTTGTTAGTATATATATGTCCATGTCTCTCTCTCGCCCTAACACACCTCACCCTTCCCCCTCCCCATATCCTCAAGTCTGTTCTCCAGTAGGTCTCTGTCTTTATTCCTGTTTTACCCCTAGGTTCTTCATAACATTTTTTTTTTCTTAAATTCCATATATATGTGTTAGCATACGGTATTTGTCCTTCTCTTTCTGACTTACTTCACTCTGTATGACAGACTCTAGATCTATCCACCTCATTACAAATAGCTCAATTTCGTTTCTTTTTATGGCTGAGTAATATTCCATTGTATATATGTGCCACATCTTCTTTATCCATTCATCCGACGACGGGCACTTAGGTTGTTTCCATCTCCGGGCTATTGTAAATAGAGCTGCAATGAACATTTTGGTACATGACTCTTTCTGAATTCTGGTTTCCTCAGGGTATATACCTAGTAGTGGGATTGCTGGGTCATATGGTAGTTCTATTTGTAGTTTTTTAAGGAACCTCCATACTGTTCTCCATAGTGGCTGAACCAATTCACATTCCCACCAGCAGTGCAAGAGTGTTCCCTTTTCTCCACACCCTCTCCAGCATTTATTGTTTCTAGATTTTTTGATGATGGCCATTCTGACTGGTGTGAGATGATATCTCATTGTAGTTTTGATTTGCATTTCTCTAATGATTAATGATGTTGAGCATTCTTTCATGTGTTTGTTGGCAGTCTGTATATCTTCTTTGGAGAAATGTCTATTTAGGTCTTCTGCCCATTTTTGGATTGGGTTGTTTATTTTTTTGTTATTGAGCTGCATGAGCTGCCTGTAAATTTTAGAGATTAATCCTTTGTCAGTTGATTCATTTGCAAATATTTTCTCCCATTCTGAGGGCTGTCTTTTGGTCTTGTTTATGGTTTCCTTTGCTGTGCAAAAGCTTTGAAGTTTCATTAGGTCCCATTTGTTTATTTTTGTTTTTATCTCCATTACTCTAGGAGATGGGTCAAGAAGGATCTTGCTGTGATTTATGTCATAGAGTGTTCTGCCTATGTTTTCCTCTAAGAGTTTGATAGTTTCTGGCCTTACATTTAGGTCTTTAATCCATTTTGAGCTTATTTTTGTGTATGGTGTTAGGGAGTGATCTAATCTCATACTTTTACATGTACCTGTCCAGTTTTCCCAGCACCACTTATTGAAGGGGCTGTCCTTTCTCCACTGTATATTCCTGCCACCTTTATCAAAGATAAGGTGACCATATGTGCATGGGTTTATCTCTGGGCTTTCTATCCTATTCCATTGATCTATCTTTCTGTTTTTGTGCCAGTACCATACTGTCTTGATTACTGTAGCTTTGTAGTATAGTCTGAAGTCAGGCAGCCTGATTCCTCCAGCTCCATTTTTTGTTCTCAAGATTGCTTTGGCTATTCGGGGTCTTTTGTGTTTCCATACAAATTGTGAAATTTTTTGTTCTAGTTCTGTGAAAAATGCCAGTGGTAGTTTGATAGGGATTGCATTGAATCTATAGATTGCTTTGGGGAGTAGAGTCATTTTCACAATGTTGATTCTTCCAATCCAAGAACATGGTATATCTCTCCATCTGTTTGTATCATCTTTAATTTCTTTCATCAGTGTCTTATAATTTTCTGCATACAGGTCTTTTGTCTCCTTAGGTAGGTTTATTCCTAGATATTTTATTCTTTTTGTTGCAATGGTAAATGGGAGTGTTTTCTTGATTTCACTTTCAGATTTTTCATCGTTAGTATATAGGAATGCCAGAGATTTCTGTGCATTAATTTTGTATCCTGCTACTTTACCAAATTCATTGATTAGCTCTAGTAGTTTTCTGGTAGCATCTTTAGGATTCTCTATGTATAGTATCATGTCATCTGCAAACAGTGACAGCTTTACTTCTTCTTTTCCGATTTGGATTCCTTTTATTTCCTTTTCTTCTCTGATTGCTGTGGCTAAAACTTCCAAAACTATGTTGAATAAGAGTGGTGAGAGTGGGCAACCTTGTCTTGTTCCTGACCTTAGTGGAAATGCTTTCAGTTTTTCGCCATTGAGGATGATGTTGGCTGTGGGCTTGTCATATACGGCCTTTATTATATTGAGGAAAGTTCCCTCTACACCTACTTTCTGCAGGGTTTTTATCATAAATGGGTGTTGAATTTTGTCAAAAGCTTTCTCTGCATCTATTGAGATGATCATATGGTTTTTCTCCTTCAATTTGTTAATATGGTTAATCACATTGATAGATTTGCGTATATTGAAGAATCCTTGCATTCCTGGAATAAACCCCACTTGATCATGGTGTATGATCCTTTTAATGTGCTGTTGGATTCTGTTTGCTAGTATTTTGTTGAGGATTTTTGCATCTATGTTCATCAGTGATATTGGCCTGTAGTTTTCTTTCTTTGTGACATCCTTGTCTGGTTTTGGTATCAAGGTGATGGTGGCCTCGTAGAATGAGTTTGGGAGTGTTCCTCCCTCTGCTATATTTTGGAAGAGTTTGAGAAGAATAGGTGTTAGCTCTTCTCTAAATGTTTGATAGAATTCGCCTGTGAAGCCATCTGGTCCTGGGCTTTTGTTTGTTGGAAGATTTTTAATCACAGTTTCAATTTCAGTGTTTGTGATTGGTCTGTTCATATTTTCTATTTCTTCCTGATTCAGTCTTGGCAGTTTGTGCATTTCTAAGAATTTGTCCATTTCTTCCAGATTGTCCATTTTATTGGCATAGAGTTGCTTGTAGTAATCCCTCATGATTTTTTGTATTTCTGCAGTGTCAGTTGTTACTTCTCCTTTTTCATTTCTGATTCTATTGATTTGAGTCTTCTCCCTTTTTTTCTTGATGAGTCTGGCTAATGGTTTATCTATTTTGTTTATCTTCTCAAAGAACCAGCTTTTAGTTTTATTGATCTTTGCTATTGTTTCCTTCATTTCTTTTTCATTTATTTCTGATCTGATTTTTATGATTTCTTTCCTTCTGCTAACTCTGGGGTTTTTTTGTTCTTCTTTCTCTAATTGCTTGAGGTGCAAGGTTAGGTTGTTTATTCGAGATGTTTCCTGCTTCTTAAGGTGGGCTTGTATTGCTATAAACTTCCCTCTTAGAACTGCTTTTGCTGCATCCCATAGGTTTTGGGTCGTTGTATCTCCATTGTCATTTGTTTCTAGGTATTTTTAAATTTCCTCTTTGATTTCTTCAGTGATCACTTCTTTATTAAGTAGTGTATTGTTTAGCCTCCATGTGTTTGTATTTTTTACAGATCTTTTCCTATAATTGATATCTAGTCTCATGGCGTTGTGGTCGGAAAAGATACTTGATACAATTTCAATTTTCTTAAATGTACCAAGGCTTGATTTGTGACCCAAGATATGATCTATCCTGGAGAATGTTCCATGAGCACTTGAGAAAAATGTGTATTTATGGGTTCTTAAATGATGAATTAGGTCATTGGGGTTGGGTTTGCCACAATTAAGACTGATGTTTACTTATATTGAGGAAACTGGATTGTAATCCTTAAGTCTTTTTTGTCATCCCATTTTCAATATTTCATTATTATACATAATAATGTTGTTTAGTTATCATGGGTTCTTAAATGATGAATTAGGTCATTGGGGTTGGGTTTGCCACAATTAAGACTGATGTTTACTTATATTGAGGAAACTGGATTGTAATCCTTAAGTCTTTTTTGTCATCCCATTTTCAATATTTCATTATTATACATAATAATGTTGTTTAGTTATCTAAACAACACATTGAAACTCAGCCTCTGCTAATGATCAATGTCATGCTAGATACTCTGGAAAATAAAAATGTGTGAAGGCTACTGTCTAGGTGGGGGAAGAAGACTAATCACATGGAAATGTTGACCAAAACAACCCCATCCTGAGTGTGTGATAAAAGAAGATTGGAACAATAGAAATTTAGAAAAGATTGCAGTGGGTTGAACTTTCATGGGGGCTTCATGGTGGAAGTGGCACTTGAACTGGGCTCTGAAGGATGGATATGCAGGTTCTGGTAGGAAAAAGAATCTGGGAGGGGCATTACCAAAGGGTGAGAATAAGTGCTGGTGTGCTGTGCTGGGATCCCTAAGAAGTCAAACTGGAGTGGCAGTTGTGTGCAGGGGAGAGGTGGGACAGCGGGGAGATGGGTAGTTAGTTGTTCTTTTCTGTATCTCCTCCAACTGGATTTCCTCCCATTCTAAAACATCTTTTGGGGGGACTTTAAATTGCTTTAAAAAGGCAACAATATGTGAAACGTGAAGGTAGGAATCATTTTAGAGTCCTTGTGCTCAGTGGACACGATCTTAGGAGAAGGTCTCATCGGGTGACAACCTACTTTCAGTTTTTGTTTATTCCTTGGATATTTTTTATGAGTTTATAGGCACATCTCAATAAAGAATGTAAATGGTACCTCCTCTCTTCTAGTTGAGGTGGGGGGGGTGTGTCTCTGTCCTCTGCTGATATTTAGTCCAGAGTCTAACTGAAAAAACATGAAGACTACAGGGCGGAAAAGGATGGAAATTGAAACAGGAACTAAATGCAGGAGTGGAGGGCAAGTGGATTCCGACAAGTTAAGAAATTAAAACAGTTCCATAGATTCTAAAGTAAACCTATAGTTACAGGTTAAATTAAAATTGATATTTTCATTGTCAGTATTTAGGTGGAGTTAAACTTTGGGAATATTAAGACATGATACATATATATTGATTCTTCCAATTGGCTTTCCTTAAAGCATAATAAAATGTTATATGCATAAATATGTATATATATAAGTAGATGTTTTCCAACATTGTTAGAAAATGAATTTTAATTAACTGAAGAATCATCTTTCATGCTTATTGCTTGAAATTTTGAATTTACGTTTTTTTTCTAATGTCTGGAGATGTCTATAATCACATCTTGAAAATTTTCTTAAAAGTGGCAATATATGTGTCTGCATCTAAGGCATGCCACAATGACTCTGGTTCAGTGTTATTGCTTTGGGTTCTTTGATTTACTGTCCAGTGGAATGCCAAGTCTGGTTATATTCTAAACAAATGAATGGTCAATAGAATTTATTCTCCTAAAATTTTTGTTGGGTTTATATGAAGACTGGCATCTGAGTAGTCATTGGAAGTAAAGTATTTTGTGAGGAAAAATGGCTCAGTGTTCCACCTGATAGGAAAACAGGCAATTGTTTTCAGCATTTAAAATAGGTGAAACTTGGGCTTCCCTGGTGGCGCAGTGGTTGAGAGTCCGCCTGCCGATGCAGGGGACACAGGTTTGTGCCCCGGTCTGGGAAGATCCCACATGCCGCGGAGCAGCTGGGCCCGTGAGCCATGGCCGCTGAGCCTGCGCGTCCGGAGCCTGTGCTCCACAATGAGAGAGGCCACAACAGTGAGAGGCCCGCGTACTGCAAAAAAAAAAAAAAATAGGTGAAACTTTTCTATACTCATCTTGATTATGACATGTTCCATTTACACAAATGTAATTCAGTTAACTGTTAGTTTATTTATGTATTTGTAGTTTTTAACCTGTAATAATTCTGATGTAGTTAAATTGCCAAATGTTATTTTGGGAGTTGATGCCTTAGGCCTTTTTCTAAGGTGCCTGTTTTCCCCTAATACTCAAATTTTTCTCAATTCTAACCCTTAAGTTTCTCTTGCTCCCTGCTTCTCTCCTTCTTCGGACTCAGCTCATTATTATGAGCTCACCTTTGGCTTGTTTAGCAATGTGGTGGTTATGAATGTACGTTTAGGAGTCTAATCCAGTTGCATCACTTAGTTGCTGTGTGATCTTGGATAAGTTACTTAACCTTTCTGTTTCTCCATCAGTGAAGTGGAATCCTAATAGAATCAATCTTACTCTTGAAGAGTAAGTGAGATAATGCTTGTGATGTGCCCAGCACTGTGACTGACCCCATAGTAAGCATGAGTATTAGCCAAGGTAGTCTAGTTGTGTTATTGTAACAATCAACACAGGATTTAAGTATCTTTAAAACACACACGTTTATTTTTCATTCACCTGATGTTGGCTGTGGGTCTGGGAGACTCTTCCAAGGGTTGGCTCAATGGTAAAGGCTGCTTCGACCTCGTGGCCCCTCCATCTCAACACATACTTCTGTGATCAATGATGTAGGTGGAGGCGAGTGGAGGGTCTCACTGTCTGTCAAGTGCTTTGGCCCAGAAATGACACATATCACTGCCCCTTAGAACCAATTGGCCATATCTAGTCATGGGACCCAAAGTTAAAAGAAGCAAAGATGTAATCTTCCCATGTGCCCAGAAGGGGATGAGCCCCGCACTCGATGTTGCCGTAGATAAAGAAAATGTCACAGTACACAGTGCAGCCGTATACCAGGCAAATGTCCTCCGGGAAGTTGGCTGATGTTGGAGCCACAGAACTTTGAAGTTTTACATTAGGCCTTAAAGAGACCTTATGTTTTTCATTTGTCCTCAGAATTGAGGGCTCCGGAGGGCCTGGGTAGTCTAAAATAATGGCCCAAATTTAGAATAAGGCTGATATTTCATAGAAAATACATGAAGGGGCTTCCCTGGTGGCGCAGTGGTTGAGAGTCCACCTGCCGATGCAGGGGACGCGGGTTCGTGCCCTGGTCTGGGAAGATCCCACATGCCGCGGAGCGGCTGGGCCCGTGAGCA
>NW_006774162.1:730553-742920 GCF_000442215.2 Lipotes vexillifer
GGCCCTGGTACCCAAAAAAAAAAAAAAAAAAAAAAAAAACATGAAGGATAAAATGAGAGATGATTTGTTGGTTCTGAGAGATTTGGTGCTGGTAATGAGGCTGTGGGTGTGACGATTATTTATCTAAATCCCACGTGGTGTCGTTCACTAAGGACATGGATCTGGTATTTTGATCTTTCCCTTGGCGTTATTTTCCCAAGGGAGGGCTTGGCACTGCTATTGATGGAGAGGTTGGAAAGACAGCCCAGTGCATCTTTGGGCCTGTGAACTGGGAGAAGTCCCTGTGCCCCGATGGTTGGATCAATCCTCTGTCACACCAGCACTGACAGTTAACAAAGTACAAAATAAGCCATAGACGTAGAGTCAGGTCTGCCATTCCAACAGGACTGGCCCCAGCAGTCAGCAGTTAGCCATGCGCCACTTGGGGGCTGGCTGGAGAACCTCATTCACTGTGTCACTAATAATCCTGTTCATCAGGGCTGGGTCCACTAGACTGCTTTTGGGGTGACAAGAAAGGAACTGGCATTTCTTTGAAATGTTGAACCTTTTTGGTGCAGAGTGGAGAAGTCCCTTTGTCAGCGCTGATTTTGTTTGGAGCAAAGGTGTCAAGAGTGTGAATATTCCTTATCAGCTCAGGGAAAGGAATCACTGAACATGGAGAACTGGAACAGAATTGCCGTAGAAACCGAGATTCCTTGATTTTTAACATCAACTCCTATAATAACTTGCTGTGAGAACTTGGGCATGTCACGTAATTTTGTTGGACATATTTCTTTTATTAAAAAAAGAATAAATGCTACACTACCTACTTTGGCAGTTTAATGGGAAAAGCAGATGAGAAAAATGCAGCCCCTTAAAAAGCATGAAGGTAGTGGAATGGATATTTTTCTTGTTACAAAGAAAAATATTTTATTATAAAATTTTGGAAAATATGAATATGGGTAAGTAAAAATTCAACATGAAAATCTTAAAACCAAACAGAATGCCACCACATAGAGATAATGGCTGTTAATGAATGGGTGTATGTCTTTCCAAGAGTTTTATAATCTACTCTTTCTATATAAAGTATATTTTCAACATCTTTTTGTTTTGTTACGTGTTTTAAATGGATGTGTGGTATTCCAATGAATGAAGATAAATGGTAAAACCAGTGTCCAGTTTACAGTTATTTTAGGTTATCTTCAGTTTGCCTGGCTCTAGTGGCTATTTAGAACTTCCCCTTGTCCACTGCCTGTCAGCTACGTGGTCAGGGTAGGATTTCCCTTCTCCCTCCCCACCCCAAATCAGCCCTGCTTGGTGTAAACTAACCCAAGGTGGCCCCATGCCCTTTTGCCACAGGGACTGGTTCAGGAGCAAGCACGGAACCGCAGTTAATTCCGCTGGAATGAAGCTCAGTACTATGTTCTATGTGTTCTGTGGCTAGGAAAAGGGGAAAAAATTCCTCTCCTCTAACAGCTGCAGACCTTAAAAAAAAAAAAAGGTATGTGGAAGCCAAGTTAAGAACAAAGTCCGCACATGGAGGAAGGCAGAGCTGGGAGAACTGGCAGAGAAGCCCAGGTAGAGCCATGGTGGAAACTCAAACTACTACTGAACCTTTCAGTGGGTGAACCGGCAGACTCCCTATATTACTGAGCCCAGTTTGAGCTGAGGTTCCTGTTACTTGAAACCAAAAGCATCCTAGTTGACACATCCGTTTAAAACAGCACTGCAACAAACATACCCAGTTAAATCTTTGTGCCCAACCATGACTTTTTCCTTTGCCTATATTTTAGTAGAATTGTGAAATTAGGGAGTGTGTGTTTGGCCAGATTCCTTTGAATTCCTTTTTACAGTTTTTATGTTCCTACTGGCTTTGATGTGCTTTCACTGCCACAGTAGGTACCTGGGACTCTTTTTGGGAAGACTCCACTTGGGCTACTGGAGTTTGTCCGAACACCTGGAGAAACTGAAGTGCCTGAAGGTTGACTGTGGTGCCTGGAAATCACTCTGGTGTAGCCCTTAGCCAGTGACAGGTAGATGAAGGGGTAGGAAAGCCCAGCTCCTTGGCCGCAGCTCTGAGGCACAACTTGTACTTCAGAGTGGTGAAACTACCCTCTGCAGGACCTGCTGGGCGTATATCTTTGCGTGGCTTCATCTCGTCTCTGTTCTGCTCCCCCCTCCCCTTGCCAGTCTCCCTGGGAACACGTGCACGAATCCTCATCTCAGGGTCTGCTTCTGGGGAGTGCAATCAAAGCCAGCTTGTGAACCATCTTCAGGTTTCTGACGGCACAAACATTTAATGGAAGTGATTAAGGGCTAGCATGACTGCTAGTCAGATGGGACATTACGATGGTCTGGACGGTGACATTGGATTTCAGGTACCTTGGGAGGTAGATGAAAAAGGGAAGAGCCTTCACAGCTTCTGACAGTGGTTTGCCGAACACACCTGAGTGCAATTTTGAAACTGGCTTTGGATCGCTGAATGAGTCAGCTCCTCCTTTGGGAAACTGAATATTATCCTGTCTAACAGAGCTCAATATTATTATTTTTATTTTTTTTTTTTTTGCTTAAGTCTAAATCCCCTTCATTTAATACCATCCCATTTTCCTTAGTTATAGTCTATTGTACCATCCTAAAAACTCTTTTACTTGGTCCTAACGATTCTCGTTTGATACAAGACAGGTTGCTCTTACATTGGAAAATGCATGAGTCACCCTGCAGGAGAGAGTGATGGGGAGGAGGGTAATGGCATATAAAGCCCTGCGAGGGCCTCTTCTGGAAGGCATCTCCAGCTCCCATGTGCTTGGGTTGGTAACATTAGTGCTGTCTTTGAGTCCTCTCTACCCTTCACAAATATCTTCTCTTCGTCCTTCCAATGACCCTCTTGTCCTGTCCTTGCATTTCCATTGTGATCATGTGCTTTGGTCCAAGTTCACACATTTTATTGGGAACTGAATTGTATCCACCCCACCCCTGCCAATTCCTGTGTTAAAGCCCTCACCTCTAATGTGACTGTATTAGGAAATAGGGTCTTTAAGGAGGTAATTAAGGTTAAATAAGGTCATAATGGTGAGGCCCTAATCAGATTGGACTATTGTCCTTATAAGAAGATAGAGACATCAGCGGCCTCTCTCTGTCCATGCACACACACAGGTAAGACCATGTGAGGACTCAGTGAGAAGGCAGCTGTCTGCAAGCCAGGAAGAGAGGCCGCAGAAGAAAGCAACTCTGCTGGCACCTTGATTTTAGACTGCAGAATTCCAGAACTGCGAGAAAGTAAATTTCAGTTGTTTAAGCCTCCAGTCTCTAGTATTTTATTATGGCAGCCCAAGCAGACTAATGCACCATTTTGCACCATTTTATGTTGGTTTTTTTCCCCAGGAGAACAGTACCTATAACAGTAGACTAGCATCCTGGTCCCCAGGTCATTTTGGTTCAGTTAAATTCTTAAAGTAACACATCTCACCTCACACTGAAATAAATCCTTTTGTAGCATGTGAGTGGCACAGAGTGGAGCTTAAAAGATTTAGCGGGCCATCATGCTCTCTCTAACCCACCCCTCGAACCTGCCTTATAGCATCCTCTTTGCTTCCCAGTCCAAACCCTGTGTTCCAGTCTTTTCCCTGTCCCCCATTTATAGTGCCCACTCCTTCCTTGCCCAGTTGGAATTTTCTCTAGCTTCCATGCCGACTGCTCAAACCCCATCTGTTCTTTAGGGACATCCTAAGCCTTACATCTTTGGGGCCTCTTCTCAACCTTCCAGCCAACATCACTCTGGTACTTCCTGCCTTTGCAGAAATTTAACAGAAAGAGAGGAGGGGATTGAAGGCACTGTGCCTAAGACCTCAGGTGGATGAGATTCTTCCCTGCAGGTCAAGTGTCGGGCTGTAAACAATACCTTCAGGGCCTAAACTGAGAATAGAGGGATAGAAAGTGACTTGACTTTGGTGTATGTATGTGTTTATACCCATATATGTGAAGTCTGTGTTCTTGGAGTAGAGGCCCATTCATTTAGAGAAAAAAGAGCCTGCTCCAAATTCCCCATCTGGAACTAGAAATTTGTCCTTAATGAGGCACATGTATAACACAGGTTATAGATTAAGACTGATCTGAAGAGAGCATACTGACTTTCATCTAAGCACGTCACACGTCAAAGACAGCTAGACGTGGAAGAAACCAAGAAACCAAGCGTGGTATTGCCCAAACTGCAGTCAGTTACTAACCACATTAATAACTTTTTTAAACCTTATTCACATTGCATCAAAGGGATGCTTTGATGCACTGCTGAGGTCTTCTCAGCAAAGTTCATGGGAATTTGGTATATGAGGGTCCACACTAGCGATCCATTTCATCGGTGTCAATATTTCTGGACAGTTTGGGTGGAAAGGACAATTCCTGAAGGTGAGATACCTTCACCGCGTATACTAGCATTGGGTCTTGCTTGTGTGTGTGTCACCGACTTCAGCCTTGCTGTAGTAATAATAGCTAAGATACTGTAGAGCTGAGAGGCTATTTAAGTATATATACATATATACATAAGATAAAAGCACCTAACTTTTTTCTACCTATTGCTTAGTTTCCAGCGGTGTACACACCACACTTTAGGAAACAGTGATGTAGTCCGATTTGTCTTCTCATTTGAAGATGAGAAATGAAGGTCTGGAGACCTTTCATTGCTCACGGTCATTTGAGTGTTTAAGGGCAGGATGCTGGGGTTCCTGATTTCCAGGGAACCTAACTTTTCTCTGAAATTATACTGCCACTTAATCTCTTAGCAGTACATAAAACAAATATTGGTGACCTCATGGCATGCCAGCTCTCGGGTGAAATGGAGGTCTGTGATTGGCTCTCCTCTTAAACTTCTAAGAAATGGGAGTCTAGGAAAAAAAAACCCAAAACAGTCATGCAAAGACTCACTGGGCTGGAAGGGAGCCCGTGGTCATCTAGCTCAGTGCTGGGCGGAACCCTGGATCATCCAAGGAGGGTCTTGGAGACCTCTCTGCAGGCCAAGAAGTCAAGGCATAAGGGGGAATCAGCCAGGTTTGCTTCTGTGTCTTCATGTTATTTTCATGTAAGATCACACTGAAAATTTCAAAAGTAACACTGGAAACGTGCTGTGCTTGTCCATTTTCATCTTATAGGTAACGACATGAAGGCTCAAAGGGGGACCATGTTTTTCTAGTTAATAACACAACATTCCTCATCCAGCATTCCTATAGCTTAAAAAAGCAATAGAGGCAAGTGGGTCCATGAACGTGGGTTTTGTGGTCACACAGATTTGAACTTGAATCCCAGCAGGGTTTGAATGGAGTTTTTCTCTCCAAATTAGGCAAATTGTTTCTCCAAGGCTCATGGGGTAGTCAGTGTTGTTATAGGGGAGTGAGGTAAAAGCATTTTCCTCACCATATCCTGCCCCAGACATGTTATCTGAAAGGAAGGAAGGAAAAATGGGAGGGATATATGGAGAAAGAGGGAGGAAACAAAGGTGGCAGAGAGCATTCCTAAAAGTCCTCCATGTTACTTCCGCTGTGCTTCCACACGCTCCTTGGGACCTCGCTTGCCAACAAAAATGTTGATTAAGCACTCTGGTTCTTATGTATTTTCTGCATTGGGAACACTTATAGTTAGGTTTCAGGGTCCTGAACTCCCCAAACTGGGGAACTTGTCATTAAAAGGTCCTTTGAAAAAGCACAAGTGTCCCAAAATTTAATGGCATTAGATTTTGGCAATGATTTCTTGAATATGATACCGAAGGCACAGGCAACAAAAGGAAAATAGAGAAATTGGACTTCATGAAAATTTTTAAAAATCTGTGCATCCAGACCCTATCAACAGAGGAAAAGGGCAATCACAGAATGAGAGGAGATGTTTGGAAATCACATATCTGATAAGGGATTCATATCTAGAGTGTACAGAGAACTCCTAAAACTCAACCACAAAGCAAAAAACCTGGTTAAAAAATGGGCAAAGGACTTGATTAGACATTTCTGCTAAGAAGATACATAAATGGCCCATAAACACATCAAAAGATGCTCAGCATCACCGATCATTAGGAAAATGCAAATCAAGACTACAGTGAGATACCACCTTACACACATTAGGGTGGCTACTATGAAAACAAAAAATAACAAGGGCTGATGAGGATGTAGGATATTGGAACCCTGTGCACTACTGGTGAGAATGTAAAATGGTGCAGCCATTGTGCAAAATATTATGGTGGCTCCTCAAAATTAAAAGTAGGATTATCATATGATCCAATTACACTTCTGGGTATATACCCAGCATAACTGAAAGCAGGTTTTCCAAGATACTTTGTATACCTATGTTCATAGCAGCATTGTTCACAATAACTAAAATGTGGAAGCAACCCAACTGCCCACTCACAGATGAATAGATAAGCAAAACGGGGTGTATACACAACAGAATATTATTCAGCCTTAAAGAGGAAGTGCTGACACAGGCTACAACATGGATGAATCTTGAGGACATGATGCTAACCTACCAGTCACAGAAAGACAAATGCTGTCAATTCCACTTGTATGAGGCACCTAGAGTGGTCAAGTTCATACACACAGAAAGTCGAATGGTGGGCGCCAGGGGCTGGGGGTAGGGGTTGCTGTAGGGCAGAGAGTTCCAGTTTTTCCAGAAGAAAAGAGTTCTGGAGATTGGCTGCTGCACAACGTGAATGTCCTGAACGTTTCTAAACTCTACACTCATAAGTGATACGATGATACAATTTTATGTGCATTTCACTACAATTAAAAATCAAAATGGGCTTCCCTGGTGGCGCAGTGGTTGAGAGTCCGCCTGCCGATGCAGGGGACGCGGGTTCGTGCCCCGGTCCGGGAAGATCCCAAATGCTGCGGAGCGGCTGGGCCCGTGAGCCATGGGCCGCTGAGCCTGCGCGTCCAGAGCCTGTGCTCCGCAACGGGAGAGGCCGCAAAAGTGAGAGGCCCGCATACTGCAAAAAAAAAAATCAAACATGGACTTCCCTGGTGGCGCAGTGGTTAAGAATCTGCCTGCCAATGCAGGGGACATGGGTTCGAGCCCTGGTCCGGGAAGATCCCACATGCCGCAGAGCAACTAAGCCCGTGCGCCACAACTACTGAGCCTGCGCTCTAGAGCCCGCGAGCCACAGCTACTGAAGCCCGTGTGCCACAACTACTGAAGTGCATGCACCTAGAGCCCATGCTCTGCAACAAGAGAAGCTACCACAGTGAGAAGCCTGCGCACCGCAATGAGGAGTAGCCCCCGCTCGCCACAACTAGAGAAAGCCCGCACGCAGCAACGAAGACCCAACGCAGCCAAAAATAAATAAATAAAATTTAAAATTAATTTTAAAAATTATTAAAAAAAACCCCACCAAACACAAGTGCCCCTCGGAGACACAGTAAATATTTTTGTCATTCACGGTTTAGAGCTGCCTCATTGTCAGGGTGCTAGTCTTCAGTCAACTAGCTGAGAACTGTTACAGAGGGGATGGGAACTTCCATGAAAGAGCTTCTGAAGCTAAGTAGCCTGGTCCATTTCCTAATTTCTTCAATGAATATCTGAGTGCTTGCTGGAGCTGGGCACTGTACTTGGTCCTCGAGATAGACAGCTGTGAAAAAATTATACAAAGATCCTTGCAATCTGGGAGAGGTGGGGTAGGGAAGGACCCCCAGATAAAAGCATGGAAGTTTTTAGCATGTTACAAGATGATGCAGGTTACGGGAACAATAAAGCATCAAAGGGACATAGGGCTACCCTAATTAGAAGGGGACATGTGGACAGACAGGAGGGAGCAGCCCCTGTAGATACGGAGAGAAAGAACATTTTAGGCAGAGAGAATAGTAAGTGCAGGAGGCTATGGGGAGGGAGCTGCCAGGAACAGCCAGGGACAGCGCGCCAGTGTGTCTGGAAGGGCTTGAGGGAAGGGGAGGGACAGTGTGTATGTGTATATGTGTGTGTATGTGTGTGTATGTGTGTGTGTGTGTGTGTGTGTGAGAGAGAGAGAGAGAGAGACAGAGAGAGAGAGACAGAGAGAGAGACACAGAGAGAGACAAAGAGAGAGGGGGATGGGGAGGGGAGAGGGGGAGAAGACTGCTTTTATTCGAATCCAGATGGGAGCCTCTGAAGTGTTTTGAGCTCCGAGTGACACGATGTGACTTGGGACTTACCAGGATCACTGTGACCGCTGTACCTAGAACAGATTGAATGGGAGGGGGCAAAGCAGGAAAAGGCATTTGGAGAGGGTGCACAGAAGGGGAGAGCAGGGCTGGTGGGACCTGAGGGGAGAGGTTTTCTGTCTCTTGCAGGGTGCCGGGTAGGGTTTAGTCTGGGTGTGGCCGCCCCGCTCCCTGTCTGCAGCACTCTGCCCTCCTCACCTCCTGTAAACGGAGGCTAAGTGCATCCTTGAGGCTCTCCCAGAGAGTTGATGGCCTGCCTGGAACAGTCCTGAGTCACAGCCCCTTGGCTGTAGCCAGCTCCACGGATGCTCCTGTCCTGAGCATTAACCTCCCTCAGGGGGAGTCCTCATTCTCCGGGAGGAAATGGATATCTCACAGCTGCGGGCTCTTAACTCCTGTAAAGCTGCAGGACAAATGACTTCGCTGAACATGCTTCATGCAGGGAGGAGTGGGTAATCTCAGAAAAGGGAATAAAACTTCTGAAAACTCCGAACCAGGGGATTGCAGAGAAGCTCACTGTCTTCTCTCTTGGGTGCGTGTGTGTGAATCGGGGAAGGAGAGGGCGGGCAACGACTTGGGTCTCTGTTCGCCCCCGCGGACCATTCTTCCAGGGCAAGTTTTTCTTAGCGTCACTTGATTTCCTGAATTGGGAGAATGAATACCCAGTGTAGAAAAGGGGGAAGAAATGCGTGTTAGTTAGCATGAAATATGGTCATCTGATGACTTCTCCATTATGTATTTGAGGAAGCAGAGATTCTGAAGACCTTCACCTACTCAAGAAGAGGAAATTGCCTCTGTCTAGACAAGGACCTCTTACCTTTGCCACTGGTGACATTTTGTGTCCGATAATTCTTTGCTGTGGGCTGTCCTGGGCATTGTGGGATACTCCTACAGTATCCCTGGCCTCTGCCCAGTGGACGCCAGCAGTCCTTCCCCAGGTGTGACAGCAGAAATGCCTCCGGAAATTGTCAATTGTCCCGGGGGCGGGGAGCTGGGGTAAGGGGTGCAGAGTTGCTCTGGGTTGAGAGCCCCTGACCCAGGCTCAGCAGGCACATGGGTGAAGTCAGGACTGTGTATGTCATGTCCTCTCTGGCTAACAATAATCGATGGAGTTAAAACTAATAGTGGCTTCTGCTTGGTCACTGGGACAACAGAGCATTCACTGTTCTGCCTTGAGAGAACAATTTTCCTGTGTTTTAACTAATAAGGCCCTTGTGATGGCTGGATTCTGGGCACCCCAACTAATAAGCATGCCTTTAAGGCAAAGAAACCAAAACCAACGTCCTCCCTGATTGCCAGGGAGGGGGCATGTTTTCTTTCCTCTCCCTTTCCTGGATCCATGCAGTAATTAGCCAAAGTAAAATGAATATTAGCTCATGCTTAATTGTCTTTACAGTGTACTCGCCAGCACTGATGCAGTATTGCTAAACCAATTTTTTTAAAATAAAAATTTTAAAATTTATTTATTTTTATTTTTGGCTGTTTTAGGTCTTTGTTGCTGCGCACGGGCTTTCTCTAGTTGCGGTGAGTGGGGGTTACTCTTCGTTGCGGTTCTTGGGCTTCTCATTGGGTGGCTTCTCTTGTTGCAGAGCACGGGCTTTAGGCGCGTGGGCTTCAGTAGTTGTGGCTTGCGGGCTCTAGAGCGCAGGCTCCGTAGTTGTGGCACACGGGCTTAGTCGCTCTGCGGCCAGGGCTTGAACCCGTGTCCCCTGCACTGGCAGGTGGATTCTTAACCACTGCGCCACCAGGGAAGTCCCTAAAGCAATCATTTTTTGAACTTTATGGCTTTAAATAATCCTTGGCTCTGAAATTCCCTGTACCCCTCAGCTAGGTAACCACAGGCCCCTCTGCCCTAAATCCTTTTCTTATACTTTGTAGTTTTTTAAGCAAGGCCCCTCTTTAGGAAGACATAATCCATTCTCTGTAGAAAACATGAAAGACCTGAACAGATCAAGATTTCTCCATGGAGAATTCAGCTAATCCTGTGCTTAGCTCCTAACAAGGAAATCCATCTCTCCACCAAGCACGCCATTACCTGGACTAATGCCTGACTTGAATAACAAGCAAATTATTGTGCTTTTAACTGTACCCTGCTCGGTCACACAGCACGTGTGAGAGAGGAATGTGCCCAGCTTCTCCAGGAGAAACAGGTCAGGCCTCTAATCCTCCTTTTCTGTCACCTTCCCCTCCCCTTTCCAATCCTTTCTCTTCCCAGCAGAGCAGAGGGAACAAAAAGAGACAGCTAAATTATGTTTAAAATGGAAGAGTCTAAAAGAAGAAAAACGGCCGTCAGTACTGACTTGGGAGAGGATGAATTATCTATTCACAGCCTCTGCAGTGTGGCCCATTTGAGGACAATCAGTGTTCTCACCGGCTTGCTGGAGGGCGATATATGCGAGCCTAAACCAGGCTTTCTCAGCCTCAGAACGACTGCTGGGTGGGGTTGGATGCTTCTTTGTTGTGGGCCTGTCCTGTGATGGAAGGACTTTTAGCCTCCCCTAAGCTGTGACCATCCAAAGTGTCCCAAGACACTTACAAATGTCTCCTGGGTACAAAATTGCCCCTGGTTGAGAACCACGGCTCCAAGCCCTTCCATATTGGGTTGTACTTGCTCTCTCTCCCATTCTCTCACCCCGTACACAAAACCCAAGAAAATCATGGTTCCTGTGTTAAAACTGGGGAGATCAACGTGCTCTTCATGTAGGTAGAATGAGCGGAAAAGAAAAAGACACTGACTTGTGTGTAGGTAGGAGAGTGGGAACCCCTTCAATGCCAAGACTGAAAAGAGTCTTAGGATGTGGGTGTGCTTGTGGCTCCCGCTGGGAAGTGGCAATGTCCCTGGTTGAACAAGCCAACTTGCGAACGCCGCTACCCTGTGCACTTTGGAATCGGGCTTGCTGTGGGCGAGATGAGGAGTGATGGCGAGGCTGCAGAGATGAAGGCGCCTGTGAAGGTGCTGACTGTCTCCTCCCACACTACTTGGGACAGGGGAGAACTACCCAGCTTCACAGAGATACCCATTGCTCTGACAATGACAATCCTGTCTTGGACCTAAACATCGGGATGAAAGAGGGCTACTGACAAGACAGACGTTGTGCAAGCATGGGGTTGAATTTTCATTACAGACATTGAGGCAAACATTTCACTCCCGGTGATATAAAGAGACCTCCCTATTTTTAGGAACTTACAAGAAACATTATTGCTTGTCCTTACCGGCCAGAAGGAAAGGCGGGAGAACGAGCACACTGCAGTGAGCCCCCATTTCCACTAGATGGCGGTGTACATCTTCCTCAGAAGCCAGGCGGGCAGCGCTCAGGGCAGCTCGTTGGCCTAAGCAAGACAAGGGCCTCTCTTC
Organism: Lipotes vexillifer; assembly: GCF_000442215.2. Lineage (NCBI taxonomy): Eukaryota > Metazoa > Chordata > Mammalia > Artiodactyla > Lipotidae > Lipotes > Lipotes vexillifer. Next base: position 742,056 of record NW_006774162.1, read on the forward strand.
TTTTGGGAGACAGGCGTCTCCTCTCATTGTCGGCACAAACAGCCCCAAACAATTGCACTGACCACACAGCCCTAAGCCACGTTCCCGGGCACTGCCGTCTGTTCAGGAGTGAATACTGGGAAAATGAACCACGCTGCTAATTTGCTTGATTGGGGGCAAAAATAAGATCTCAAGTGACAGTGGGTGTAATTTATTTTTCCAACAAGAATAGGGGCAAAGCCATTCCATCCCCCCCCCCAACTGCTGCCATAAATGAAAGCAATGACCTAATTAGTCCTGAATTACTAACTGGCAGGGTAAAGGCTTGCTGGAAATCAGATATATATGGGGGGAAGATGGCGGAAGAGTAAGACGCGGCCCCACAGATACACCAGAAATACATCTACACGTGGAGCAACTCCTACAGAACACCTACTGAATGCTGGCAGAAGACCTCAGACCTCCCAAAAGGCAAGAAACTTCCCACGTACCTGGGTAGGGCAAAAGAAAAAAAGAAAAAGCAGACAAAAGAGTAGGGACGGGACCTGCACCAGTGGGACGGAGCTGTAAAGGGGGAAAGGTTTCCACACACTAGGAAGCCCCTTCGCGGGCAAAGATTGCGGGCGGCGGAGCGGGGAGCTTCGGAGCCGCGGAGGAGAGCGCAGCAACAGGGGTGCGGAGGGCAAAGCGGAGAGATTCCCGCACAGAGGATCGGCGCCGACCGGCACTCACCAGCCCGCGAGAGGCTTGTCTGATCACCCGCTGGGGCGGGCGGGGCTGCGAGCTGAGGCTCGGGCTTTGGTCCGAGCGCAGGGAGAGGACTGGGGTTGGCTGCGTGAACACAGCCTGAAGGGGTTAGTGCACCACGGCTAGCCGGGAGGGAGTC
>NW_006774162.1:743362-793131 GCF_000442215.2 Lipotes vexillifer
GTCCTGTCTGAGCAAAAAACAGACGCCCTCCAGCGACCTACACGCAGAGGCGGGGCCAAATCCAAAGCTGAGCCCCTGTGAGCTGTGAGAACAAAGAAGAAAAAGGGAACTCTCTCCCTGCAGCCTCAGAAGCAGCGGATTAAAGCTCCACAATCAACTTGATGTACACTGCATCTGTGGAATACATGAATAGACAACGAATCATCCCAAATTGAGGAGGTGGACTTCGAGAGCAAGATTTATGATTTTTTCCCCTTTTCCTCTTTTTGTGAGTGTGTATGTGCATGTGTAGGTTTTTATGAGGACATAACTTCAGTTCCTATGGGTAAATACCAAAAAGCATGATTACTAGATCACTGTATGGTAAAAGTATGTTTAGTTTTGTAAGAAATTGCCAAGTATCCCGCTAGTAACAAATGAGAATTCCAGTTCTGCATCGTCAACAACTTTGGTATTTCAGTATTTGGATTTTAGCCATTTGAATAAGTGTGTAGTGGTATCTCATTATTGTTCTAATTTAAAATTCCCTGATGACATGGAATGTGTAGCATCTTTTCATATGCTTATTTGCCATGTGTCTATTTTCTTTGTTTAATCATAGTTGTTTTGTTTTGTTTTTTAACCAATGCCTACTAACTGTTGTCCTCTGTGTCTACTTATATTGTCTTTTTTCTTTTTTTTTTTTAGCTTTTGATCATTTAGTCTTTTTCCTGGTATGTTCAATTATTTTTTATATTAAAATCGGGCTTAACTTATTTTAGGAAACTATAAAGATACCTCCACATTCTGGATGTTGTTATCGTTCTCTTGAAAAGATTTACTTTTGCCCATGGCAGACAGTTACTATAGGGACTGGAAAACTTAGTCCATTCTCAGTTTGAGCACTTTCAAAGCTGTTTTTCAGTCTGTGTGAAAGGTGTTCTATTTCTGTCTGTCCTTCCTCTACGGGTGTTGCCCTTTGGGATTACCATGTGAACGTTTGGATTCTCCCTATTCCCAACTACCCTTGTATTTGTTAGGCTTTAAATGTAATGGTTCCCGCAGCCCTGTGAGACTAAAGATACACTTAGCTTGTCATTCCATTAGTTGTTGCCTTTAGCTTGAGCTGTTGCCCTTTGGCTTCTGTGGTTAGAGTCTTTTGAACTCCTTGGCTTTTCAGCTTCTAGGCTGTAAGATTTGAATCAGCAAATGCCCCAAGGAGAAAAGCTGCACCAAATGTCAAGCTTGCGTCTGTGTTTCTCTTCTCTCCAGAACTTGGCCCACATGTCTTTGTGTCTCTCTAGCGTTCAGATACTTGCGAACAGATGTTTTCTTACTTTATCCAGGTTTTCTAAAATTTCTTTAGACTTCACCTGATCTTATGTTATTATTGAAGTATCACCTCAATTATCCCTAGGAAGAAAATTTACAATTTTATGTTTTATTTTTTTATTTTCTATATTACCTCAGTTTCTGTAGAGACCTTTTACCTGATTCTTCAGTCTAGTTCCTGTGTTACCAGTAAGATGGGGATAGGTGGAGGCTAAGAATATTGGGGGGAAAATCACTGATGAATGGTATGTCTTGTTCTTTTTGTTTTTCCTCTCCTTATTTACTCTGGCAGCCTACATTTGCCCTTCTTGATTTGACCCAGTTGCCCAAATAAGCAACCCACTCTGGCAAAGACCTGACTTACTGTCATAAATGTCTGCATGTTAGGATTAGCTAGATGATGAACACCATGCCAAAGTTCTTTGTGTGACCAGTCAGAATGGCCATCATCAAAAAATCTACAAACAATAAATGCTGGAGAGGGTGTGGAGAAAAGGGAACCCTCTTGCACTGTTGGTGGGAATGTACATTGATACAACCACTATGGAGTACAGTATGGAGGTTCCCTAAAAAACTAAAAATAGAACTACCATACGACCCAGCAATCCCACTACTGGGCATATACCCTAAAAAAAACCATAATTCGAAAAGAGACATGTACCACCATGTTCACTGCAGCACTATTTACAATCGCCAGGACATGGAAGCAACCTAAGTGTCCATCGACAGTTTAATGATAAAGAAGATGTGCAACATATTTACAATGGAATATTACTCAGCCATAAAAAGAAATGAAATTGAGTTATTTGCAGTGAGGTTGATGGACCTAGAGACTGTCATACAGAGTGAAGTAAGTCAGAAAGAGAAAAACAAATACCGTATGCTAACACAGATATATGGAGTCTAAAAAAAAATTGTTCTGAAGAACTTAGGGGAAGGACAGGAATAAAGATGAAGACATAGAGAATGGACTTGAGGACACAGGGACGTGGAAGGTTAAGCTGGGATGAAGTGACAGCGTGGTTTGGACATATATACAGTACTAAATGTAAAATAGATACTAGTGGGAAGCAGCCACATAGCACAGGGAGATCAGCTCGGTGCTTAGTGACCACCTAGAGGGGTGGGGTAGGGAGGGTGGGAGGGAGATACAAGAGGGAGGAGATATGGGGATATATATATATGTATAGCTGATTCACTTTGTTATAAAGCAGAAACTAACACACCATTGTAAAGCAATTATACTCCAATAAAGATGTTAAAAAAATTTAGAGAGTAAAAAAATTCAAAAGAATTGGCCACACTCCTCCAACAGATTCTCTAACATTTAACAGAACAGAATTCACACTGAATCTGGTTTATAAGTAAAAGACAAGTCAACTTTAAAGTGGATCACAGATGACAACATTTCTTTTCCATGTGCCTGCTTTGTAGCCATATTTCTGCTGACCACTCAAAACCGTCCTCTTGAGTATTCTGTGATATATTAGAACCAGGAATAAGGGATGTTAGTGCTGGAAGGGTCAGTCAGTGATCTGTAATTTAATTCACATATCCTTTCTGCACCAGACTCTTTAAGATCATTGAGTTAGCCTAAGAATTTTGAAGCTGTAGAATTCAAGACAGTACATTACAATATGCCAATATTACTATTCTCCTGCTCTGGCATTCTCCACTGATGGACAGATGAAGGAGAAGGAAGGGCAGTCACCAGTAACTGAGAGTAAATAAAACTGGAATATTATAATTCAGTATCATTTGAGTGACTGAATTGGCTGGCAGAGTGTTCTCCAGTTAGAGGTGAGGAAAGATTAATTCTGCACATGACACCACTACTATATTTATACAAGTCTACTGGGACAGTTGTTTGCCTTGAATTGTTTTCTTCATTCATTTCAGTCAGACAGTTGTGTTGACTGATTTTCCTTTTTGATGTATGAAATGACTGTTTGACTGAATTTACCATTTAATTTCCACTAATGCACTGTAAAAACAATACATTAGTCAAATTGGATTGGAAAGTATGAAAATGTTTACCCCAGAACTAGACAGAAATAAAATATTGCCTACTACAGAAATGTAGGTCATATGTCCTGGATTTTGGGGAAATGTTCCACTTTTAACTATTTTGCCACATTTCAAAAATGTAGGGTCACTGATCCCATAGTAAAAATAAGAAGATCTGTGAAGTCCAGAAAAACATAGTTTTGTGTGACTCTGACAATCACATAACACAAAAGAAAAAACTATTATGAGATAAATTTTACTGAGTTTCATACTTATCAAGAGGTGTTTCTGTTAAACTTTTGAGTCTTATTCTAGAAGTTCTTTAGGAACAAACACTTCAAATATATTCATAGAAAACCCTCTTGATTTATAATTCCATTCTTCCAATATTTATAGTTACTATGACAGGCCATTTCTTCATGTCCCATCCCATGATTCTCTGCTACTATTGAACATTTGGAAATTGGTGACATGAGCAGGAAAGTGAAGCAGTTTTTGAGATTATTGAATTTTATAATTTTATAAAGACTGATTTTATAAAGACTGCTTTCTTCCATAGTTGACAAACTTATTATGGTACCAATGGTTGGATACTACTCTTAGAGATGAAAAAGATCTTAAGGAATCTTCCGTATTCCATTCACCAATCTGTGTTCTTGTTCAAAGCAAAATTAATTCCTTTCAAAATTAACATATTAGCTTAATAATAATTTTTAATTTTAAAATAATCTATCTGTGAGAATGGGAATTTTGGGTAGGAAAAAGTGACAGAAGATGGGACAAAAAGAGAATTCGTAGAAAGACAAAACAGAATTTTTTAAATGGTGGGTACGAAGTTCTGTTTCCAACTATATCAGTTTACCTTAGGAAAACATACTAGAAAGGCCGGAAAAATCATAAGCAACATTTGAAAGTGAGCGTTGGAAAGCTACTGAGGTAGCCATGACCTAGAAAAGTAAAATAGAGAAAGAAACTCACTGAAGTGAGAACAATATTCTGCACATGCTTTTCTAGCCCAGTCATTTATTTTTATTTTTTATTTTTTTTTAACATCTTTATTGGGGTATAATTGCTTTACAATGGTGTGTTAGTTTCTGCTTTATAACAGAGTGAGTCAGTTATACATATATATATGTTCCCATATCTCTTCCCTCTTTGTCTCCCTCCCTCCCACCCTCCCTATCCCACCCCTCCAGACAGCCACAAAGAACCGAGCCGGTTATATGACACTTAAGAGCATCAGTAAGAGCACTTTGAACAACCAAAAGGAGTTGTCCAATTAAAATATTATCACTAAAATATATATATATTGAACAGAATAGGTTATTGTTGTTTTAATGCCTGCTGACCTGAATAGGAGAGAGCCTTTATTATTTTTCCTGCTTTGGCCTATAAAGCTATTAACTGGGGTTTTCCTCTTAGCAGTTAACAATAGCAAAGTGAAGACGGCATCTAAGCTGTGTTCAGCCCTGACTCTTTCTGGTCTTGTGGAAGTAAAAGAGGTATGTTTGTAGACGACCTTCTTTGCTGGGAATTTAAGCCTTGGGTGACTAAACCCAGTATCTCTTTTGTCAGACGATACAGAGAGAATCTGGGAGAAATAACAACCCTGAAGGTGAGGTGATCAGTGTCACTCAACTAGGAAACAAGTTGAGAAGGGCTCTGCATGGGAGAAACCAGATGCCTCGAAGGACGAAACCTCTGAAATCAATCTCCTCTGAAGAGACTCAGCTTGGGCCCATGTGGGTTGGGACATATTTTGGTCTCAGTACTAGTGGTGACCACTGAGGCATCTCTTAGTGGACACGAATCTTAGGCCTAAGTGAAGGGCAGTTGCCTGTATTTTCCTCAGCTTTTGGGTGGGAGGCTAGAATAGGTTGGAGGGGGAAATCCTTTTCTGACAATTCATTAGAAATATTAACATTAAATAGAGGTATTTATGGTTCTCCATTCTTCTCCAATGCTGAAATTTTCTTGTGTGAGAAGTGTTATACCACAATAGCTGTTATACCATTGATCTGTACATGACCTAGGGCCTCAGTTTCTTCACACCTACCCTTTCTTATTTTTCTCTTTAGTTAAAGTTCTTCCATCTTTTATTCCAAAATATGGGATGTTCATAAAAATTCAGTTAAGACTGAAGAATATAAAGTGACATCTCAGGCCTTGCTTACACTTTCCTCCCCAGCGGGAGCCACCAATACATTTTTTGGTGTGGCTGTTCGGACTTCTTTTTATGTATTTACAAGTGTGTTTTGTGTGTGTGTATACACATTTTTTAATGTAAATAAGGTCGTATGTATACAGTGTTCAGTCACTAGCTCTTTCCCCCACCTTTAGCTGTCTTTGACATTATCCATCTTAGTGTATTGACCCACTTTCTTACTAATTATGGAACGGCGTTCAGTGCTCTAGATGGACTGTGGTTTATGTAGCGGTTCCATAATTGTCGGACATAGAGGTAGCACCCCCAGCTTCTTCCCGACCTTTCCTGTCTGCTGCTTCTTCCCAAGGAACATAGAAAGCATTTCCCTCCCCCCGTGGTTCTCTTTCTCTACTGCGTATTTCATTTCTAGCATCTTTACTGTGGGCATGCTCCCCCGCCACAGGCTTCGATTCCATTCAACAGCCTCTTCAGCATGTCCGATTCATCTTGATAATCATAATCATTACAATCTCCACAATGCCTCGCACAGTGCCTTGTACCTAATAGACAGATATTTGATAAAACTCTCCAAGGGGCAGGCTCAACATAAACACGTAGACAGAAGTTACACTCCAGGGTCCTGATCAGTGAGAAACCGAACGTGTGGCACGAGGCAACGTCTGCGATCTCCTGCTGTCATGCGCTTACTGCAGACGTGAGCGTTTGACACCTGTGAGGGGGACATAGTACACCACCATACGGTAGAAAAAGCGTGGCCTAATCCTCTGATATCTTGAATTTCAGCTGCAGCGCAAGTTCTTGAGCCCCGAGGAGATTCAGTCTGTCCGAGAACACCTGGGTTACCACAGTGACAGCCTGCTCTCTGTGCAGATCACAGGAAAAAAGCCCAATTTTGAAGTGGGTTCTTCTAGTCAACTTAAGCTTTCTACTACCAAGAAGTCTTCCGGTGAGACTGGCCTAGGGATATTGTTCTGTCTGAGTGGGCCTGAAAAGCCGTATTAAAAACTGAGCCAGAGATCTGAATGAGGTGGTGATATCTTTAGAGGATCATTCCCTTCCTTAATTTCCCTCATTTCCAAGTGGAAGAATGCTTAATGTACTGTTGTTCTGGGCATATTCGGATCCAATACTGAAATGATGCGTAGATATTACCTAGTTCAGCCCCTTCTTCTGCACCAGAGGACACTGAGGTCTCCAGATACTAGAGGTCAGACTCCCATAGTTTCATTAGTTAATGAAGTCTTTCCAGACCCCAGAATTATGACATTTACCCTCAGAAGACCTCACAGTGACGGTCATGGCGGATAAGAGTGTGCTATTCCTCTTCCCATGTGTCAGAAAGAAACTCACTGAAGTGAGAACAATATTCTGCACATGCGTTTCTAGCCCAGTCATTTAGAAACTACTGATGAAGAGCAAAAGTCTGAGAAACCAAATGTGGCTCCTAAGAGGTAGAAAAGCCAGTAGATCTTAGGACAATGTCATAGGACTAAGGAAACCAGAGTTGGAATTGAGATATAACAAGGCAGCTAGAATTTTAAGGACCAAAATCACAGAGAGAGTAAAGATTCAGAGAACGGAGCTGGATTCAGCAACAGTGTTCCCTTGCAGTATTTTCCATGTATAATAGGTAGACAAGACAAGATGCTAAGAAGTCAAACAAAAGCTAACTGAAGTCAAAGCAAAGACTTAGTTGGCTCATGATGCTGAAGAGACAAAATTGGGGTTCAGAACCTCTGAAAGATTTGTGGCCCAATGGAAAACGAATGATATGAATTAGGACATTGGAAGTCTCTACATGTGTGTGTGTGTGTGTGTGTGTGTGTGTGTGTGTGTGTGTGTATGTTAGGAAGGTTGATGCAACATCTACATTGAACCTTATAAAGAAGGAAAATGAGTATGAAGTTGGTCCAGTGACTGAGGTGATCTTCCCCTCTGCTCCCTACCTAAGAATAGGAAATTCTCTCCTCAAGAAAATACAGTTGACCCTTGAACAATGTAGGGGTTAGAGACGCTGACTCCCTGTACAGTCAAAAATCCACATGTAAATTTATGGTTGCCCCTTCTTATCTGTGGTTCTGAATCTGAGGATTCAACCAACAACAGATCATGTAGTACTGTATTACTTATTGAAAAAAATCCATGTATAAGTGGATCTGTGCAGTTCAAACCCAGGTTGTTCAAAGGGCAACTGTAATGTCATTCAGATTCTCTACAACTTGTCATATCCCAAGTCTGGTATTCACTGAATAACCAGCAAAACTACCAAGAAAAGGAGAATTAGAATAAAAAACAAAACAGAATCAGAATCATAGATGTCATAAAAATTAAAGTTCATACATATTTTGGTAAATATTATCAAGTTCAAGAAAATAGATGACAAGGTGAAGAATTTAACTTGACAACTAGAAACTATAAACTGATTGAAGTTGAACTGATAGAATTAAAAATTATATGAAATTTAAAACTCGGTAGTGGATTGGACACAGGTAAAGAGAGGTAAGTGGACTGGAAGACAGAGTAGTAAAAATATTAAAATTAAAGCATGGGAAACGAAGAGAATAAAAAGTACACAAAAGCACATTTGAGACATATGGGCCACAGTAAACATTTTTATCATATGTGTAAACTGGAATCCAAAGAAAAAAGGAGAGAGAGATTGGGATAAAACAATATTTCAGAAATATTAACAGCTGAGAGTACTCTAAAACTAAAAAGAATATATGGAGTCATAAATTCAATAAGCACTAAAAAAATGCAACAAATACAAAGAAAACCACACCTAAGATCACCACAGTACAATTCATGAATAGCAAAGAAAAACATGACATCTTAAAAGCGGCCCGAGGAAAAAGAGAGAGATCACTTTCAAAGGAACAATAGGATTAAGATTACAGCTTACTTCTCAGTGAAGCTGACTGGATACTAGAAAATAATGGAATAACATTTTTAAGTGCTAAAGAACTGCCCATTGGGAATTCTAGAGGCAGAGAAAATGTTGTTTGGAAGGAAAGATGAAATAAGGAAATTTACAGACAAACAAAATTTAGAAAATATGTTCTCATCAGAACTGAATGAATTAAATTATAAAGGGAGACCCGCAGGCGGAGGGAAGATTATCACAGATGAAAATAAAGACTTTATAAAGAATTATGTATAACAGAAAGGATAAATAAGTGGATAAACCTAAATAAAATCTAACTTCACAAAAGAGTAATAATAAAATATATAAAAAATTAGAATGCATTAAAACAAATGGAAGAGGAAAGAGTAGTAAAAGAAATGTAAGATCTCAGCATTGCTTGAGAAGCAGTAAAAGAGCTAATAAGTCATGGTACATGTGTAACTGCTACTTATGTAAAAATAACAAGCAAATACAAGGGAAAATGGAATTTGAAGAAATCTCAGAGGAAGAAAGAAGAGCAAAAGGAACATAACAAGGTGGGACAAATAGTAAGCAAGGAGTAAAGGGTCTATAAGAAAATACATTAACTGTAAATACTCAAATTAAAGGACAAGGATTATTGAAACAAAAAACCTAATTCTATGCCACCTACAAGAGACAAGAGTCAGATTGAAAATTAAAGGATTCAAAAATTATGTCATAACAAAAATAAGTAAAATTGAAGAAGATTTTTTAATGTTCACATAGATTTGAAAGCGAAAAGTATCACTGGTGATAAGGCAGGATAATAAAACCCACTGTTACTTTACAAGGAATACATTATGAATCTAAACTTCAATGCAATATATGAAGGGAAATTCCAAAAATCTAAGTAAAAATAGAAAAATCTAAATTACCTAGATCAGTAACATAGAACCACAACAATAAATCAGCAGATTATAGAAGATCTGAATACCATCATTAAAAACTTTGGCCTAAATTTACATAAAACAAGGTACCAACAATGATGGAATATATATATTATGCAGAAATTTTTAGGTGCACATGGCACATTTATAAAATTGACTATATTCTGGTTATAAAACAAGACTCTGAATAAGCAAGAAATTTAAAACTATATAACCAACATTTTACCAAATAGTTGGATATTAAAAACTTACTTCTGATCATTATGTAGGTCAAAGATAAAGTCGCAATGGGAATTAGAATTTTATTAATTGAATGATAATGAAAATATGCCATAACAAAACCTGTGGGTTGCAAATAAAGCTGTGGTCACAGAGAAGTTTATGTATTCAAATTATATTCTCTAAATGTAGAAGGGAAAGGAATAGCAACTAGAAGATAACCCATCACTCTGAGGTAGGCATCTTCTGAACTGTACCTGGTGGGGAAGGCAGGGCAGAACTTCAGGAGGCCAGCTGAGAGCACGGTGAACAACTTGTCAGGAGCAGTCTCCAAGAAAGAGCATTTAATGTACAAAGGGATGATTAAAATATATTTAAGAGCTAGCACCCTGACTCCTCTTAAGGATGACTTACGTTGCTGGGGAAAATATAAGAAGTGCTCGATGTAGAAGGTGAATAGCTTTATAATTCCCAGGAGAATGTTGGTACCAGGACCACACAATGAAGAACTTGGAGTCCCCGTGGCTAATGCAACAGAGAGAAAAGGAGAAACAGAAATGTGAGAGAAAATGAAGGGAACTCTTGGTGCACTTTGGTGCTGCTGCAGGCCCAAGTCCAGGTATGGGCTCTCTATCTCCACATCTTAAATAAAAGCCACCATGTTCCTCAGTCTTTCAGGTACTTAGAATTTCTCTTTAGAACCTGAAAATGGGGTCAGGTTTCCTGTCTGCATTGCTACAGTACAAAATAGAGGCAGGATGTTTGAAATAGTTCTCCATCTGGCAGAGGAGGCCTTGAAGCTGTGAGCCACTCACTACAAACCAGCAGGACATGAAGGATTCTTGAGCAGATCTGAAGCTACTGGGAGGCCTTTGAGGAGTTAAATCCCATAGTAAATACTGTACCTTCAATGGCCCCTTCTCCCTCTCTGTCCAGTCTTCCTCCACTCCCATGGGGGCCCAAAGGGGTTAAATGAGCACTCTTTGACTTGTACTTGGTGGTCCCAGAACTTGACATGGGCTTGGAGACTTCCATGAAAAGTCTGCCTTCCATCTACTGGCTTGGGTTTCTTGGTCTCTGCTCCAGGTGAATCCCTTCAACCTGCTTTTTCCATTTCTGCCAATAATCCCCCTCTCCAGACCTTCCTAATGTTCTTCTGGGGTGGGAGGAGACTTACTGAGGGCAATGTTTACGTCTAGAGGGAGAGGTGACCACATGACTTCACAGTGGTCGTCCCCTTGATTATTCAGTTTCTGTCTAGATTAGTCGTGGGTGTTTGTGCACCCCAGCCTCACCCCCAGGAGGCTTTAGAACACTGTCCTTATCTCAGTCCTGAGCCTCTCTCTAGCCTCCTTCCCTCTCTCTCCTTACCCATCTTTACCCACAGACTCGCAGGCTTTCTGCACTTCTGAGGAAGATAAGCACTTCACAGAACCTCTGCTACAGAACCAAACATATTGAAATGACTCTTTACAAAGATACTGAAACAACAGAAAAAGAATACATGAGGATTGTTTCTCCTGAGGGTTCAATTACCTAGGGCGTCTTTAGCAAACTTTGATTGATAAATCTAACCTTTCCTTCCTTAGCAATTGTTGATCACACTGTGAGGAAAACAAGTTAGAGAATGGAAAATAATATTTGGATTTCAACGAAATAATAAAGATGCAGGGACTATCGTTGACTTTTGCAAGGTGAGACTAGAGTTTACATTTTGATTATTTGATGGCAGGAATCTCTTTTAAAACAGGGCCAGTTTGCATGATGCATTTAAAAATCAACCTTTTCAAATATAGCCATAACCCCCACAAGATTTCTTGATTTCTCTGGGATCACATAAACCATCACATTTCACAGTGGTGCCCTGTATATGAAAGTGATAAACATAATCTGGAAGCACAGCAGTGGCTACAAATATGGAGCTGGCAGCCATTCGCTGAAATGATTTTTTTGCTTTTAATTCATTGCATAAAATGCTAATGTCCAAATTCAGGCAGGTAGATCTTACCAACCATCAAGAGCTTCAACCCTGCTAACAGCTAAGTATGCACTTTTAAACCCTACTTTGACTGCTCCAGCAACTTACTGGGTTTCTTTAATGCCTCTGTTACTATTTCCTTTGTGTCATTTTGTTTTTCTTTAAACACATAGCTGTGTGACCTTGTGGAAGTTATATTATTTCCTTGAGACTTGGTTGCCTTCTCTGTGAATATCTGGGTATAATTTTAGTATTGCTCAATAGAATTTTTGGTGATAATGAAAATATTCTATATCTGTACTATGCAAAGCAGTATTCAATAGCTACATGGAGCAAATAAACATCTTTGAAATAGGGCAAATGCAACTGAGGAACTGAATTTTTAATCTTATTTTTAAATTTGTTTAAATATAAATAATGCCATGTGGCTAGCATCTGTTGACAGTACAGATCTACATAATATTTTAAGCACACTCTCCACTCAAAAACTCTACCATTCATTAACTCAACCTAAATATTTTTGCCCTCTGACAAACAGAAAATTCTCTTGAAATTTCTCTTGAAATTATCTGTCAAGACCTTTATCAGTTTGGGGACATTATATTCTTAAAATTGACTTTGCTTTATGAAACTTTAATAATGTTGGAGTTCCCTGCCCTTGGTACCACCTTTGTGTTGATGGGAAATATTGTGGATGATCAAGGACCATTTTAAGAGATCATGGAGAGAAACCTCCTTCTGGATTTAATTTCATTATGAGGATGTCAAAATGCTAAATTACTTAAAATAAAACCCATACCGTTTTTATGATGTTATATTCTACATGTAGCTGGAAAAAAGTTAAAAATATTTTTAAAGAACTGCACATCTATTTTTGAAGCTGATTTGGCTGTTCAAGCCTTGCTAGCACTTTATCCATCTCAGTACTATTTCACTTAGTAAACAAATGCAGTTGCCATAATTGCTGCATATGTGTCTGTGTTCCCTTCTAGGTTATATGTTTTTGAAGTTAGAAACTATATTTATATCACAGCCCCTATGTATAGCACAATATCCATTGCTAATTCAGATTGTGTTTTAAGATATGAGACAAAATTTAAGACTTTTATTATAGTCATAAACATCTAGCAAACCAAGCAGAAAATAAAAGCTAATTTTCAATTGATTGGCCAAGAACAAAAAAGAGAGGAATACCTAGTGCAAAACCATATCTCTAATAACTACTGTTGGATTTAGAGCACACACATGCTAAACTTATTTTAAAATATCTTCTTATCAAAGATTTGAGGTTGGGCCTGAAAAAATTATATCAGAAGTGAAAATAATCATGTGGTCTGACCAGTCTGGATCACACAAAGTAAGTGTATACTATATATAAAATAGATAAAGTACGAGGTCCTACTGTATAGCACAGGCAACTATATTCAATACCTTGTAATAACCTATAATGGAAAAGGATCTGAAAAAGAAATATATATATATCTGAATCACTTGGCTGTACACCTGAAACACAACGTTGTCAATAAACTAGACTTCAAGTAAAACAAAACAAAACAAAACAAAGTAAGTGTAAAGGGAAGTATAGCTTTATAAATTCACCTCTAATATCCAATGGACCAACTGAAAGAAAACAGAAACTACAACTTTCTAGGAGACAGGACATGGCCAGCAAACCAGGCCGTTACCCTTGGTAACGGTCATACCTGCTAAAAAATATACAGACTAGCCTGCATTCATGAATACATAGGAATTCTTCATTTATCTGGCATGATTAGGCAATGAGGTATTGTATGTTAGGAGAAGGTTTTTTTAAATGACAAATTTAAGAGGACTTATTTTAACCTTCACTCGGTAATTTTTTTCTAAAATTAAGAAATGTATCCACTGGTGTATCTAATGTTTCCTTGATAACTCGGGGTCATCAGTTCAATCAATGTTTGCATGAATAATGCGAATGGAAACAAGACAGGAATGCTTACTGAAACTGAAAATGACATAGCACTGGTTGGAATAACTGATGAGAGAGCAAGAAAAAAACAAAAATGAAAACAAACCGTGATCAAGAAACAATTAGTGAAGTTCTGACTTTCTGTACTTAGTTTCAAAAAGAGATACCACAAATCCCAGCGAGAGACTCCAGCATCATTAGCTGTCTTTCTCCTTTGTTTCCACCTTCCTTTCCTTTTCCTTCTACCCTAGATTGTTCCAGGAAATGTTTATAGCTGCTTGCCTAGACAAATTCTAACACTTACTATCTCTCACACAAACTTCACAATATGTCCATGTGATAAATGTGTGGAGATAAAAGACAATTCATCACAGGTACATCTCCTATGAAAATAAAATTAGAAACTAGCTTCTAAACATGCAGAGAGAAGGGCGTGGTGTCAGGCACTAATTTCTTTGCGAATTCCTCTCCATTTCTAATAGACATTCTTATTTACCAAGATCCCTTTTTATTGGTGTCCTATTCCAGACTGCTCCACTCCACCCATCCTCATCCTGTAAAATACATTCACACTCTTTTGTGACCCTACTTATTTGCCCATTAAATAATCAATCATAGAACTGTCAGAATTAAATATAGAATGAAATTAAAATACTGGAGTCACTTGGAGGGTTTAAGCAGCTCCACCAGAAAGTACTGGGCATGGATTTAAAGAGGCTGCATGGGACTTGCTCTTGTCCAAGTTCTTTCTCAAGAAGTATCTGAAATAAGCCTAAATTCAGAGTTAATCAGACTGGCCTGCTTTCTCAGGCGGACTGGAATTCATTGCTCTTTCCCCTCAACTCCCTGATGTCAGTGGCACTTTCCGGAGATGAGGTGGACTTCTCTGCCTACTGCAGAAGCTCAGTTCCCCCTGGGCCCACTCCCTGTCTGAATTCCACACTTGAGGCCAGATGCCAGCCTTCCCAGAACATTCGTGGTCTTGTTTCAGTTTTTGACCTGCTCAGATTGAGTCCCTGTAAACTCTTTCTCAGCTTGAAACTTGATCTTCAATCCCTTTCCCTGACCTCAATGGTTACCTTCCTATTTTAGGCCTCAGGTGCTTTACCTATAAAATGATATATTTTCCCTTAATTCTAAAGTCTTATTTCTAAAGCTCTACAATGTGGTAGCTTCTTGAAACTGTTTCTCTTTGCTGGTTTTAATTTTGTAGAGAATTAAGCCACAGCTACTCTAAAAGACAGTAAGTTACATTGGATAAGAAAAGTGTGCTTTTGTAGTTAGATTAACAAGGATGGAAGACTTAGCATGTTTTAAGATACGCATGATCCATTCTCGTGATAGTCAGGGGAAGAAGGGGAAGAGAGTTAATAAAATACCGAACGATCGTGACAAATTAAGTTAACCAAGATGTCGCTGATTAGTTACTACTTGAATAAGCCACACAAATCCAATTCAAGTTTTCCTTTATTTTTCTAAGAAGGGATCCCAGTGAACTGAGTCCCATGTTCAGTAACTCCACGTTCAATGGCTTAGTCTTTAAAAACTGTTATGTTGCTGGAAGAAAAATTTTGCCCATCAGTCCTAATTGATGTTTAGCTATCATGCACATTTGAAATAAATTTATTACTTTACCTGATCTCAGTGTAATACATTCCAAAGGGGCAAAGAGCACACGAAAAGTTATGGAGTCTCCATCTTCTACACTAAAGTGTGCAATAAATTACATATTATTTGGCCGTGAAATTCACAAGCCATAGAAACCACGCCATTAGCAATGTATACAGTGGTAAACAGCAGGTAATGAGAATGATATAAAACAAAATAGACTGTGTATGTTGGCACTGCTGCCAATAAAGCAATCATTAAATGCATTCAGATGCATCTACGCCAGGTAAGCTCTTTCAGGGCAATTGCTATGAATTCTACATACCTGTCAAGATATTATATATAGACCAGTTTCTATGGCTTTTATTCAAAGACTCTGAGAAAGGGTTACTGTGGGTAAATTCAGACCTTTTCTCAATATAGAATTTGGTCAACATGCATTCTGAACAGCAAAATTTCACACTGCTTTCAATTTTCCTACACTAATTGCCACCTCAACAAATGCAGGATTAAGTATAATGGATTATAAGAAGTTAGAAAGGAAAGATGGAAGAAAAGAAGGAAGGTAGAAAAAAGGTGGGTATGGAGTACTTCAACATTTATGTAATGAGTGGACTAAAACTAACCTGAGGTTACCCTGAATTATTAGCATATGCTATAGAAACTTAAATGAAAAAATAAAAAAAACCAGCAAGGGAAACTCAAAGACTCTTTGTTTTTTCACTTTACTGCATATACACGTCCATCTTAAACAATCTTTGTGCTTATATCCAATAAGAAAGCATTGTTTTGCAAGGCTGTTTGGGTTCTATCAGCATGTAAAGGTCAGACAACTCAACTTTAGCAGAGTCAGCCTTCAGGTGAATAATTGCTTCTTTCAAGTTGTGAGCATTTGAATTTTCCAGAAATGTTTCCCAAAAAATGAAAACTAAAAGAGTCCTAGGACAGCGTCCTTTAGAAGTTTTATAGTATCAAGGTTTTTGGAGGAAGAGTATCCTTGTCGATTATCAACACAATGATTCCAAGCACGTCAATTTATGCTGAGAATATTATATAACAGAACCCACTTCACCTCCATTATACTGACAATGATCTTCCTTACTTCAACCTTGTGCTTTTTAGTAAAGTTGAAAATACTGAGCCAAGAACAGACAGTGACAATGCCAGAGACTCAGATGTACCTATAGGTGCCTTCAGACAACATCAGCCACCCAGGCTAAAGTCCTGGTTTAAAATATCCCAACATGAATGAATCTCAAAAAACATATGCTGAGCAAGTGAAGCCAGATCAAAAGGGCACCTACTGTATTATTCAACTTACACGAAATTCTAAACTGGGCAAAAGTCATCTCTAAAGATAAAAAACAGATCTGTGGTTGCCTTGGGGTGGGAGATGGGGATACTTTTGCAAAAGCCTAGGAGGAAACTTTCTAGGGTTTTAGAATTGTTATCTATCTTTATGGGGGTGGTAGTTATACAAATGTATACATTAATTAAAAGTCACTGAACCATTGACTAAAAATGTCTGCATTTTATTGTATATAAATGATACCTTAATAAGGTTGATTACAAAATGAACCAAAGACAAAACAAAGCAGAAGAAAAACCTCTCAAGATCTCAAAGGAAATATACTGTTTTCTTCCAAGGTACCAGATTGGAAATGAGGCATTGATCTGTTCTACCCTCAGATTATCCCTAGGATTATCTAGTCTATTTTAAAGCACCAGAGTCCCCTATCAGAAAAACTCACCCCATGTTTAATTACTTTGATTTCTTCTCTGCCTCTTCTCCCAACACAGTGAAGTCATTTACAGAAGAAAAACCAGCTTTTTCCAACTTTGCATCATCACATATTCTTTCCAAAGCTATTATTTATGGAATAAAATTTGGCTACACTTTGTAAAAATCTAGCTTTTTGAGCCTTACAAATCTTAACAGTTAACCTATTGCCTCCGTTGGAATTTGGAAAAAAAATTATTTTAAAAATGAATAGCTGAGATTTGACATTTTTGTTTCTTGTGATTTTCTCTTCCCCTAAGAGAGGAATAGGAATGAGAAACACATACATAAATAAAAAACAAATAATCTTGCTGCCTTTTCATGGTTATAATTTATGAGGCCCTTTTCAACAATAATCTATTATCAGAATCAATAAAATATAATCTCCATGAAGGCCAGGCCAGGATATTTGTGTCTTTTTCAGCAGATTGCAATACAAACCACATTCATGGATATGCTTCTTGATGATCTTTGTAATACTGTAACAGTTGACCATTTTCTCATGCCTCTTCACCTTAACTTAAACCTGGTTTTTCACTAATGACCTCACATTTCCTTCTCTAACACTTGGTTGTCGGCCTCATTTCCAACTCCAACTCCAACTCGCATTTCACTCTGGAACCAAAGGAAGACTCACACCTTCCTGCTTTTTAGTGATACTTCAAGGTCATTACCATATTGTGATCACCCTGAAGAACAGCCAGACAATTGTTATTTCAGAGCCATCTGACAGTTTGTAGCTCTAAAAATTAACTAAGGACCGCATTTGTCAAAAATATCCTAGTTTAAGATTTTGGTAATACAGCAACAATAATTCCGAAGTCATTTATGACAATCAGTGTGGGAAGCACCCTCCTTCGGGAAGATCCTTTGCCATACAATACTCTTTCTGTGTCAGGTAATATGGAAGCAGGGCCATGGAAAGTACCTTTTGAGAAAAGAAATACTTGGCTTCGAGAAGGCTTGAAGTTCATACATTTTTCTTGAATTAGATTCCCCATTAATTACTTTATCCACAAAGAGGTAATTATCAGAATTATGTAAGCAATTAAGGAGATGCTTCTCCACCTTCTTTCAGCTTGTTGACCTTTCTCACTTTATTTCATGTGGCTATCTGAAACATCAGTGATTTACATTTTTTTAAACAGATTTCTGTGTGTGTGTGTCCCCATGATGAAAACATCATTAAAGTAAAATATCATGAATAGACTCTTAAGAAGCAGAGTCTACTTAAAGTCCTGGAAAATGTGAAAGCACTAATATTCATGGACAACGCTACACTCTGAAAGTTACTCCAAATTTTGTTGATCTCTCTTTTGTCTAGGAGTTTTTCAGATTTCCTACCATGATCATTTGTTAGTTTTATAATTACATAATAAAGGCATTACATCATACAATCTTTTGTTATCCATTGCAGTTTTAAAACTATTCCTTTCCTTGCCCTCAGCAGATATGTCATAGATTATTAGTACACAAGCAAAGACTTTCAATGTAACAGTACTTTATAGTGAGAAGAACTATACTGAGCTATCTCTATCCTAAGACAATGCACTAGAAAAGCACTAGGAATTCTTAAGCACTAAGAATACAGAGACGATCAAGGGGCAAGTTCCTTGCCTTCGAGTATACATAATCATTATAGCAAATGCTTAAATAGCACTTAGTATATAACTCACCACAGCAGTCTTATTATACTCCTTTTTAATAGGTGAGCAGAGGAAGCCACAGGGAAGTCATAGGGTAAAGCCAGAATTTGAACCTAGGTAGACTAGTACACTCTCCACAGCGTTAACTACTAAGCTAAATAAATATATATATATATATAAAACTCCAAGTATTCCAAAGTTACCACTTATCTACCAAAACTCAAAACGGAGCACACAAACTTGCATAGAAAATAAACATGTAAAAGTTCATAAATAAACCACAATATAACCTGCTCCACATAGTATACTGACTGCAGTGTCCTGGGCCTCTCCCATCCTTAGGTAGCCAGAAATTACAACAAAATAATACTTTTCACCTTTGGAAGCCACACCATCTCTCATACCAACCAACCAATTACTTCCTTACAGAGAATAGGAAATTAACCTGAATATCATAATATATATATATATATATATATATATATATATATATATATATATAGCATTACTGATGTAGAATCTTTGCTTAAAGACAACAACTTCAATAGCAGAGGGAACTTTACCATTGTAGGCTTCAGATAACCTCTGTATTTCTCAGATTTCATGCTAAATCATAAAATGCCATATTGTGTCTGAAGCTAGTTTTTCAATAGTCCATTTTCTTAAATGGACTAGCAAAGCAGTAAATACTGAGGAACATTTTGGCTCCCAAATCCTAAAGCCATTCTGATTATGCCTGGGTGATCATGGGGACGTCATCGGAACTACCAGAGGACTGGCTGAAATACCAGTGTTCTGGCCAGCTTATAAATTAGAAATTATACAGAATCCAATTTTATTTTTTTGTTAAGTAATTCCTATGAGGCTTTTGGGATGTCAATGTAAAGTCCTTTGATGTGTAATTTTATTCATTAGATAGGGAACAATGCCAATCCCCGTCATAAGTACTTTCACAATCTGACACTGAAAATCCACTGTAGGGCATAGGACCTGCAAATAGGATATGAATCACTCACATCCATCCACTCATTCAGACAATCCACAAATATTCATTTTTAAGTCTACTGTATGCCAATAATGTACCGGCCTCTAAGATGCTAAACCATGCTAAATGCTGAAACAGACATACTCAGTTCTGGCCCTCCTGGAACTTATTACCTACAGAAGTGCCTTCATTGTAAATGGTCAGGTCTCAGCCAATGCTATTATCATCAACAGGTGACCAAATGATAGAGCTTGCTTTCTAAACAAGCTCCACACTCTGCTTTCAACATTTTTGCTTTCCTTCAAGGCACATAATCCAGTGGTCGATTTCTCCCGGTTAGTGAGGTTTGGGGAAAATGTACCCAGTGAACAATTCCTTGTGGCCTCACTCTTTCCTCACACTCTCCTCTGTGCTCTTGGGCTAAAGAGACCTGGATTAAAGTCACTTGCTCTAACCTTATTATTTGAAAATACGGCTGCTCCTGCTTTGAGGATTTCCACTGGACCAACACAGCAGCAAAGCAGCACTGAATCAGAAGCAGGTAAATTTCAAAAGGACAGCTCTAAACACACCCTCTCCTTTCCTTCTCCTCCTGTCCCTATGCTCTGAACACCTCTGCCCTGAGGCTTTGCCTTTACCCTTCTCTGATTACTGCTCCAAAAGTGTTTCCAAGAGCAGGGAGTATTTATGGTTTCATTTGCTCCCAAGTCCTTGGTGGAAAAGGATGCTTGCTTCCTGATTCTTACTAATTCCACACTCACATCATTAACACAAAAATCATCATTTAAAAAAAATTTCCTCAGCTTCATATTTCTTCTGGGCCAACACTGAAAGAACATTTTCAAAGAAACAATATCCTCTCTCCTTTGCTCTTCTGAGTTTCACGTTCTTACCTCCAGTCTCATTTTCAACCCTTATTACGGGATGCATCACAAAAATAGAAGAAAGTTCTTTGTGCTTTCCCTGTACCAGGAGATTATTCTCATTCGTTCTGTCTCTAACGAACAGAATGCGAAATCAACACAAAGCCTGATTATGAGACCTCTTCCAAGGGAAAGGTCTGAGAGTTGTCTATTTACTAATGAAGTTCAGTGTGTATTAAGGGTTGACTGAAGCAATCATCAGGAATTTTCATCCCTTAAATTAGTGCTTTCCACCAGATGTACATCTTTCATTTCAGATAATATAACTTTTAAGTTCAGGATACAACTGGACAAAAGAAAAAAGGGTAACCAACACAACATTTGCAGTAATAACACAGTAACAGCTATCATCCTTCCCTGAGGAATTCAGCCTACTTTATGGACACAATTTAGTACAAACTCATAAGAAAGCTAACAAAGCCCAAAACCACTTTACAAGAGCGTAGAGAGGTAAAGGTCAAAAATTATTACTGCCAGGCCCAGCAGACAATGGCACCTACCAGAAAGAGCACAGGACAGGAAAACCTGGAAGCCTGTGTTCCAGTTTTGGTTATTCCTGTAAGCATTAGTATGATCTGAGTGAACTCAGCCTGCCCTGCTTTTTCCGTTTATAAAAACCTACATCTTGCTCCTTCATCTGCTGTGTGTTTTTCTGTCTTCTCATTTTGCTTATCTTACTGTGTTTGGGGTCTCCTCTTTGCAGGCTGCAGGTTTGTAGTTCCCGCTGTTCTTGGTGTCTGTCCCCAGTGGCTAAGGTTGGTTCAGTGGGTTGTGTAGGCTTCCTGGTGGAGGGAACTAGTACTTGAGGATATGGGGAGGTGGAAGGGTAAGCTGTGACAAACCGAGAGAGAGGTATGGACATATATACACTACCAAACGTAAAACAGCTAGTGGGAAGCAGCCACATAGCACAGGGAGATCAGCTAGGTGCTTTGTGACCGCCTGGAGGGGTGGGATAGGGAGGTTGGGAGGGAGGGAGACACAAGTGGGAAGAGATATAGGAACATATGTATATGTATAACTGATTCACTTTGTTATAAAGCAGAAACTAACACACTATTGTGAAGCAATTATACTCTAATAAAGATGTAAAAAAAAAAACCTACATCATCCTCTCAGTAGAATGAAATGCCACATCTGAAAAGTTGCAGATCTCTTTAGGAAAGAAACAAAACTCATGCTTTCCAACCAAAATGGAATAATTCAGTCAATGGAGACAATAAAAATCTGCCATAAAGCAATTGTTTACTTGAAATCTATCTTTTGTGGTATATTTATTGGGGTAAGGAGTGTAAGGAAATCATAATTAGAGTTACCAATTATTCCAGAAATCAAGGTCATTAAGTTCAGATTCCAACTTTGACCCTGACCCAGGCTTACAGAGATGTAAGATGTCCCAGTACCTCATATCCACCATACATGGGAGAAACAAGGTATGCAGACAGATCCTCTTATAAATATCCCATATGTAGTGGTTTTAATACAGGGTCTCAGATTTGTTGCCATTCTTCGCATCCAGATGTGGACATTTTCCCTTGAATTTGGGCAGGCTTTCCATGGCTTCAAACAATAGAGCAGGGGTCAGTAAATTATGGCTGGTGGGCCAAGTCTAGGCCTCTACCAGCTTTTATAAATGAAACTTTATTGGAACACAGCCATGTTCCTTAGTATATGTATTGTTTGTTTCTGTTTTCACATCACAGCAGCAGAGCTAAGTAGTTGCAAAAGAGACTGTATGGCTTGTAAAGCCTAAAATATTGACTGTCTGACACTTCACGGAAAAAGGTCTCCAACACCTGCAATAATATATAATGAAAGTGATGCTATGTAACATCTAAGACTAGGTCATAAAAGGTCATGCAGCTTTTGCATGATTCTCGTGGAATGCTTGAAACCTGGACACTCATTCTTGGGATACTCTATCTTGAATCCTAACTACCATGTTATGAGAAGTCCAAGACACATGGGCAGCCATCTATAGGCACTCCAGTCAACAGTCCTTATTGGGCCCAGTCTTCAAGGGCCAGACATGTGAATTAAAATTATCTAGATGATTCCAGCCCCAGCCATTTGAATCCTCATGAGCTGAGGTTTCAGACATCAGTCATGGAGTAGAGACAAGCCATCTCCTCTGTGTACTGTTTGAATTGCTGACCCACAGAATCTAGGCACATATTAAAAATTTTGTTTATTTCACCCCTAAGTTTGGACTTGATTATTATGTAGCAATAGATAACTATAGCACTGTGTCTGTACACAGGAGATCTACATTTCACAGAGCACATACTTTTAGATGTGAATGTTGACTGTTCAATTTCTAATTAGAATGTATACACACATATAGGTACAAAATGTTTATGTATATGTAAATATTAGACCTATATAAACTAATCTATATTATCCATAACATGAGGGGCCTTGATAATGGCTAACATTTTTTTTTTGGTATTTATTGTGTTCCAAGAACTGATAAATTCTTGCATTGTATGAATTTTCTTTTAACCCTCATAACAACTCCCTGCGAGAAGTAATGTTATCTCTATTTTATAGATGAGAACACTGAGGCAAAAACAGATAACATGCTCAAGAGTACTCAACAAGTAAATTTTAGAGTCAAGATTTGAACCCAAGTTCTCAAGTTTTATATCCCTTACTCTTAGTCACCAAGCTATATACTGAGGAAGGGGATGAAAGCTGAAGCCCTTACCTCATGCTCAAAAAGTTAGACAGGGCTTCCCTGGTGGCGCAGGGGTTGAGAGTCCGCCTGCCGATGCAGGGGACACGGGTTCGTGCTCCGGTCCAGGAAGATCCCACATGCCGCGGAGCGGCTGGGCCCGTGAGCCATGGCCGCTGAGCCTGCACATCCGGAGCCTGTGCTCCACAATGGGAGAGGCCACAACAGTGAGAGGCCCGCGTACCGCAAACAAACAAACAAACAAACAAAAATGTTAGACAGAAACTTAGCAGGTATGGTTGAAAGAAGACAGGACTTGGAGTCGTAAGTCCAGAGCCTGAGTTATGAAATGAATTCTCCTCTCATCTAGATATAGGTTTGTTTTTAGAAAATGAAGACGAGTACTGCATATTTTGATTGTTAATTTCTGTACTTAATGATTACCAAAGAATGGAATTTTACCAGTGAGCTATTTTGCAATGACATAAATTATTGATTCAAAATCAAACCTTTGTTATAAATTATTGATTCAAAATCAAATCTTATTAAGTCTCCATTGCATCAGAAGTCTTTCCCACTCTTCATTTCTTTTTAAACCCTTTCCTGTCTACTCTTGGCCAAAGCTTGAAGCCTAATTTAACATTTGGAAATAAAATAATGAAATAGTCATAACACAGCAATTCCAATACCTACTGAAATGGAAACTCTAAATAATTTTTCAGATAATTTAGGAAATTAAAACTATTTACATCACAGATGCAAAGATAGAAGTTACTTGTGTAATAAAATAAATGGTGAGACAAAAAGTTTATGGTCAAGTATATTTGTTTAAATATGAACACTAATCTGAGTTCTACCCCTGTGCTAAAACCCAGTGACAGGTTGCCTACAGCTTCTAAAGGGATAGTTCAGTGCACTGGGTCAGATTCATGCCATAAAATGTGGTATTATTATTAGTACTAGAAGACAGAGTGTGACTGTCTTCATTGGGACATAGATGAAGACCCCAAGATAGACAATATCAAGGACAAATTATGTAGAATAAGATATTATCTCAGTCCTTGGAACAGGTCATCCAGGATAGAACAAGAAGTAGATTTATTATCAAGTACATGAAGCCAGAGACAGTAAGCAATGAGTGGTAGTTGGTTAAAATAGACAGGTTTTAGAAGTAGAGGCACGGACGTAGAAAACAAACTTAGGGTTACCAAGGGATGTGGTGGGGAGGCTAAACTGGGAGACTGGGACTGAAATATACACACTACTATACATAAAATAGATAACTAATAAGAACCTGCTCTTCTTATTAGCACAGGGAACTCCACTCAATACTCTGTAATGGGCTACTTGGAAAAGACTCTAAAAATAAATAAAAGTGGATATATGTATATGTATAACTGATTCACTTTGCTGTACACCTGAAACTAATACAACACTGTAAATCAACTATACTCCAATAAAAATTTTTAACAAAATAGGTTTTAAGAACCATAGTCAGGGAGCAGTGTGGATTGGAAAGACCTGGCAAGAAATATTTCTGCATCCTCAGAAAATGCTCCCCAAGCTGGCTATTGCAAGGGTGAGCATTTAAGAGATCTTTGACCTAAGGAGGACATGAGATTAACAATCTAACCCAATGTGCATGAATTATTCTCCTCGGTGCTATCAGAAGTCAGATGGCATCCTAGAGCAAGGGTCAGCAGATCTTTTCTGTAAAGGGTCAGATAGTAAATATTTTGGATTTTGTGTACCATACGTCTCCGTTGCAACTGCCCATCTGCTGCTGTAGCACAGAAACAGCCACGCACAATACGCTAATGAATGGGTGCGGCTGTGTTCAAGCAAAACGTTATGTACAAAACCAGGAGTCAAGTGAGATCTGATCAGTGGGCCAGAGTTTGCGGACCCCAGTTCTGGGTCAGTGTTCATAGCTGAATGAGTCATGAGGCCTTAAGCTCCAGTTCTCATTGTACTACTTTGTACCTGGGTGAACTTGGGTTCATCCTTTTATTTATATGGGCCACTATATTTGTCAAGTTTCTCCAGAAACACAGAACCAACAGCATGTGTATACAATGTGCCCATATATACTGATAGATATAGATCTAGATATTGATATTGATACCTAGATCTATAACCATATCTATATAAAGATAGAGAAAGAGAGAGTGAGATTTTAAACAATTGGTTCACACAATAATAGAGGCTTGGTAAATTCAAAATCTGCAGGTTAGGCTGTCTAGAGACTCTAGAAAGACTTGCAGTTCAATTTCTGTAAGTCTTCTGGCAGAATTCCTTTTTGCAACAGGGAGATCTTTGTTTTATTAAGAGCTTCAACTGATTGGATGAGGCCCGCCCATATTATGGAGGATAATCTACTTTACTCAAAGTCCACCACCAATTTAAATATGAATTTCATCCAGAAACACCATCACAGGGACGACCCTGGTGGCACAGTGGTTAAGAATCTGCTTGCCAATGCAGGGGGACACGGGTTTGAGCCCTGGTCTGGGAAGATCTCACATGCTATGGAGCAACTAAGCCTGTGCACCACAGCTGCTGAGCCCGTGCACCTAGAGCCCATGGTCTGCAATGAGAAGTCACCGCGATGAGAAGCCCGCGCACCACAACAAAGAGTAGCCCTCGCTTGCTGCAAATAGAGAAAGCCCACGTGCAGCAACGAAGACCCAACGCAGCCAAAAATATAAATAAATAAATAAATAAATAAA
The DNA here is from genome assembly GCF_000442215.2 of Lipotes vexillifer. Lineage (NCBI taxonomy): Eukaryota > Metazoa > Chordata > Mammalia > Artiodactyla > Lipotidae > Lipotes > Lipotes vexillifer. Next base: position 769,151 of record NW_006774162.1, read on the forward strand.
TAAAAATTAAAAAAAAAAAAACACAAAAACACCATCACAGAAATATCCAGAATAATATTTGACCAAATAACTGGGCATGGTGGCCCAGACAAATTGACATGGAAAATTTACCACCTAAGTCATAGTTTTGTCATCTTTTACTGAGAAATTTGACTTATCTGAACTATTTTGATACCTACAGGATACCTTGTAGAGGTAACACCCTCAGTTTTTTATGTGGTAGGCAGCAGAGGGAAAGAGCCCATTTGCCCACTCAGATGACACCTAAAAGTATAAAATTCTGTCTTCTCTCTCCAACCCACAAGGATGAATGCCAAAAATACATCACTTACATCTACTTTAGCTAACATAGGATAGGTCTGGAACAGATCTATGCTCCCAGTAAGTCTCATGAAATGCTGTTTCATTAAGGAGACTTTACTTCTAAGATTAGAAGCAAAAGAGGATGGTGGATGAAAAACTGCCCAAGGATATAAGTTCATGCAAGGAAGCAGGAGAGAGAAGGGGTATCTGAAGATGTGCGCTCTGAGCCAACACTAATTCCACAGCATCAGGTTGTAATTCAGGGAGCCCAACTGCTGCGGTTCTTTTCCCCCTCTTTTTTCCCCCAAAGAGGGACAAATCAAGCATACTGACAAAGGAACAGCATTAGTCACCATAGATAAATTCCTTTTTAGAGGTGATCTCGCAAATGATTTGGCTCAGTGTAGACTATGATTTGGCTCCAAAAACCATAAGCTAGAGCATTTCATTCCAGGTCCCTCCTCAAATATCCATGATAGGTAAAAATTTGGCATCAGTAGTTTTTGAAATCTCCCCAGGTGATTATAATATGCAACCAGGGCTGAGGATCTGGAGATGTAGAGAGAATTTAAATTGAATTATAGTTAAACAGTAGAACAAGCTCTGACTCTACTGGCTGGAGCTAGACAAGGGATATGGATTTAGTGGGATGAGAAGATAAAGAACACCAGGGAATAAATCAGATGCTTTACACCTGTGCTTAGCTAATTGTTACTCAGATAATTCAGACAATCTTACAGCACCTGAACCCTGAAATTCCATAGTTCTGTTTTTAAAAAAGTAACTCTTCAAGTAACTGAATGCTGAGAATCATGTAAATCATAAATAAAAATAAGAAATCTAATTTTTTGAATTAGTTGATTTCATATATACTCTTTCACTTTCATGATATTAACTAGTTATCTTTCTTTCCATTTTATGTTTGAGGAAAGCAAGGCTTTAAAAATCTCAGTAATTTTCTCAAGGTCACTTGTCAAGGATGTGGTAGGCAGCATAATGGCTCCTACAAATGCCCCTCACTCTAATCCCTAGAACCTATTAATATGTTACCTTACATGGTAAAGAGGACTTTGCAGATATGACTGAAGTTATAGACCTTGAGATAGAAAGATTATCCTGGATTACCTCATGGAACAAATTACCGCATGAGTCCTTAAAAGCAGAAAACCATTCCCAACTGTATAAAGAGAAAGAGAGAGATGTCCTAATAGAAGCAGAATCAGAGAGATGCAAAATTTTGGGTTTTGTAGGTGGAGAAAGGGGACACTGAGTCAAGGACTACCAGTGACCGCTGGAAGTGGATAAAGTCCAGAGGACAGAAACACACTTAAGAGCCTACAGAAAAGAATGTACCTCTGCCAACACTTTTTTTTCTTTTTAAACCATCTATATTGGAGTATAATTGCTTTACAATGGTGTGTTAGTTTCTGCTTCATAACAAAGTGAATCAGCTATACATATACATATATCCCCATATCTCCTCCCTCTTGCATCTCCCTACCACCCTATGCCACCCCTCTAGGTGGACACAAAGCACAGAGCTGATCTCCCTGTGCTTTGAGGCTGCTTCCCACTAGCTATCTATTGTACATTTGGTAGTGTATATATGTCCATGCCACTCTCTCACTTCATCCCAGATTACCCTTACCCCTCCCTGTGTCCTCAAGTCCACTCTCTATGGCTGAGTCTTTATTCCTGCCCTGCCCCTCGGTTCTTCATAACCTTTTTTTTTTTTTTTAGATTCTATATATATGTGTTAGCAGACGGTATTTGTTTTTCTCATTCTGACTCTGTATGACAGTCTCTAGGTCAATCCACCTCACTACAAATAACTCAATTTCATTTCTTCTTATGGCTGAGTAATATTCCAATGTATATATGTGCCACATCTTTATCCATTCATCTGTCGATCTTGCCAACACTTTTACTTTACTCAATTGAGACCAATGTCAGACTTGTAAGGTAATAAATTTACGTTGTTTTGAGTCACTAAATTTGGGGTAATTTGTATGAAAACAATAAAAAACAAATACAGAGCTCCTACAAGAGCCAGGCTATATATTTATACTTCAGTATTTCTGAAATGAATTTAACCTTGTGATTGACAGCAGCAGCAGCTTCCAAAGGATCCCACCACACACCTGAGGCAAAAGCAGCCTAATACAAAGCAGTGACAGCAGCAGGTCACTGCCCCACACTTGGGGTAGAGGGGGACTTGATCTACTGTAGCAGCAGCATAGCCTGAATGGGAACCCATCCTCCTGTGGCACTAGTCCCATCAACATTAGTCTAATCTGCTAGCATCTGCTATGCTAACAGGCCCAACATATACAAACCTTCCAACTCAGTAGCATTAAGTGAGCCAGGATCAGTGTTTCCTGAAACTCATATCCAATGGCACTGGAAAGCCCAGATATCACCTACTGTTATGGAAACGTAAAAAAACAATAACAGAAGACTGGGAACTTCAGAAAGAAAAGGGGAACAATGGAATGGGTGAAAACAAATGGGTAAATATAAGAGACTATCATTAGCCTCATGAGTTTCTTAAATTCTATATGATGGTCAAAGCAAAAATGACGACACCATCTGATGTGGTTCTCAATGTAGAGAAAGGAAATACTACATAAAATCATACTTTAAAACTGGGGAGTATTAAGAGACCTAAATGGAAGCAAAATTTTGAAACTTCACTTGAAGTAATAAAACACTGATTCCAGTAGGCTATGATAAGCTACATATGTATACTGTAATGCCAAAAGCAACCACTAAGAAAACTATACAAACAGTATACACAAATGATTCTAAATAAATTAAATTAAAATGGACTTATTAAAAAATGTTTAAGTAACCCACAAGAAAGCAAAATAAGAGAAACACAGGATTGAGAAACTAAGGTAAAAGACAAAACAAAAAATAACATGGTAGACCAAATCTTTAACATAGCAATAATTACATTAACTGTAAATGATCTAAATAACCAAGGGAAAGACAGAGATTGGAAGAGTAGATTAAAAAATCGCAAGCATGATGTATGCAAGAAGCTCACCTCAGATATAATAATGTAGGTAGGTAGAAAGAAAAATGATGGGAAAAGGTATACCATGCAAACATTAATCAAAAGAAGGCAGGAATGGCTATATTAATATCAGATAAAGTAGATTTCAGAGCAAAGGAAATTATTAGGGGCAAAGAGGGTCATTACATAAAGATAACAGGAATAATCCACCTAGATGACCTAGTGATACTATATGTGTGTGCATCAAACAACAGAACTTCAAAATACATGAAGCAAACACTGAAAAAGGTAAAAGGAGAAATTTTGAAATCCACAATTTTTATTTGAGACTTCAACACAGCAATTTAGAGAACTACTAGAGAGAAAAATCAGCAAGGATATGGAAGAACTGAAAACATCATCAATCAACAGGATATAACTGACATTTAAAGAACACACTCAATAAGAGCAGAATACATATTCAAGCGTTGATGGAACATTCACTCATATACCATATACTGGGTGATAAAAAAATATTAGCAGATTTAAAAGAATTAAAATCATAGAGTATATTCTCTAGCCATAATGGAATCAGACTAGAAACCAATAACAGAAAGACAACAGGAAAATCTTCAATCACGTGAAAAGTAAACATCACAATTCCAAATAACTCATGAGTAAAAAAGACAGCATCAAGGAAAAAATTTTTAATGCAGAGAATAAAAGAAAATGGAGATATAACAGATCAAAGTTTGTGGAGTGAAGTGAAAACAATGCTGAAAGGGAAGTTTATAGTACTAGATTAGGAAAGAAAATATTTCAAAGCAATAATCTAATTTTCTATATTAAAATAGTAATAAAAGAAAGGAAGAGGGAAAAACACTAAACAAGCAGAAAGAAGGAAATAATAAAGATGAAACAGAAATCCATGAAACTGAAAACAGGAAAACAGGGGGCAAAAAATCAATGAAACAAAAGGCTGGTTCTTTGAAATAAACAATCTAATCAATAAAGATCTAGCAAGACTGATAAAGATAAAAAGAGAGATGGCACAAATCACAGATATCAGAAATGCAACCAGGGATACCATGACGTACCCTGCAGGTTAATAAGGGACAAGTTATTATGAACAAGTCTACACTATAAATTCAAAAATGTAGATGAAATGGACCAATGCTTCTACACCCAAAACTACCAAAACTCAGCCAAGATGAAATAGATAATCTCAATTTTCCTGTAACCATTAGAAACACGGATTTTTTCATTTAAAAACTCCCAAAAGAAATATTCAGGCTTAGATGTTTCACTTTTACCCAAGACTTAAAGAATTAACACCAATTTTACATAATTTGATAAGAAATAGAAGTAGAGGGAACAGTTCCTAATTAATTTTATGAAGGCAGTATTACCTTGATCCCAAAACCAGACAGGGATAGTATAGAAAGAAGAAAACTACAGACCAATATTTTTTATGAAATTGGCTGTAAAAATCCTCAGCCAGATATTAGCAAATTAAATCCAGAAATATATAAAAAGAATAATATACCATGACCAAGTGGTATTTATTCCAGTTATGCAAAGTTGGTTTAATATTTGAAAATCAAACAGTGTAATCCACCATATCCAATAGATTAAGGGGGAAAAGTCATGTGATCCTATCCATTAATGCAGGAAAGCATTTGACAAAATCCAATCCCATTCATGATTTTAAAAAAAGAAGAAAAAGAACTCCAAGCAAACTAGGAATAGAAAAGGAACATACTGAAACTCATAAAGAGGATCTACAGACAACCTATACTGACATTATATTTAACTGTGAAAGACTGGATGCTTCCACTGTAAGATCAGAAACAAGGCACCCATATCTGCTCTCACCATTTTTATTAAATATATTACTGGAGTTTCTAGTAAGAAAATAAAGCAAAAATAAATAAATACATAAATTTAAAAGTTAAATTTTTAAAAAGTTTATTTAAAAGATAAAAGGACTATTCCTACTATGTTGAATAGGAAGGAACATATCCTACTGAATGTTGAATAGTAATATATCCTATTATATTGAATAAGGAGAAGTAAAACTGTATCTGAAGATGAGATGATAATCTAAATGGAGAAAATACCAAGGAATCCGCAAAAAGTTTGAGAAATAATATTAGTTTGTAAATGTTTTAGAGTACAAGATCACCACAATTTTATCAAATTATATATTAATAACAAATGTGTAGAAGCGTAAATAAAAATATGTGATGCCATTTACAACTGACCTAAGTAAATACTTAAATATAAACCCAATAAGACATTTATAGGACCTCTATACTGAAAATTACAAAATGCTGATGAAAAAAATTTTTTAAGTCCCAAACAAATAGGGAGACATACCTTGTTCATGGATTAGAAAACACAACATAATAAAGATGTCAAGTCTCCTCAAGTTAAGAGGCTTAACACAATTACTCTTAAAATGCCCTCAAGGTTTTTGTGGATATAGACAAGCTTATTCTAAGATTTATATGGTAAGAAGAGGCTGAAGAATAGCTAAAACAATTTGTAAAGGAAGATTAAAATAGGAGGAATTAATCTACTCAATTTCAAGATTTTGCAGTAATGATGGAGAGTAGATACATAGATCAATGGAATGGAATAGAGACCCCAGAAATAGACTGACATAAATACATATAACTTGTTTTTGACAGCAGTGCAAAAGCTATCAAGGAAGAACCGACTTTTCAAAAAATGGTACTGAAACAGTTGGACATCCCTCGACAAAAACAAACAAACAAAAAATGAACTTTAACCTCCACACCTTACACAAAAATTAAATCAAAGTGGATCATAATCTTAAATATAAAAGCAGGACATTTTTAGAAAAAAAAATAGGAGAAAATATTTGGCATCTAGAACTAGGGGAATAATTCTTAGACTTGACACCAAAAGTATGATCAATAAAAGCAAAAACTGATAAATTGGATCTCATCAAAATGAGTTAAAAATGCTTCATAGAAGATCCTTTTAAGTGGATGAAAACTCAAATTACACAGTGATAAAACATTTGAAAATCCCATATGAGACAAATGACTTGTATCTATAATATACAAAGAACTCTCCAAACAACTTTAAAAAATCCAACTAGAAAATAGGCAGAAGACAGGAACAGACATTTCATGGAAGAGAATATACACATGGCAAAGAAGCACATGAAAAGATGCTCAACATCATTAGCCATTAGGGAAATGAAATTAAGACCATAATGAGATATCAGAGAATAACTAAAATTAAAGTATAGTGACAACATCAAATGCTGGCGAGTATGTAGAAAAATTATATCACATCACTGGTGGGAAAATAAAATGGTTTAGCCACTCTGAGAAACAGCTTGACAGTCTCTTTTAATCCTAAAAGTAGATTCACCCTACAACGCAGTACTTGTACTCTTGAGCATTTATCCAAAAGAAACAAAAAGTTAATTAAGTTCCGACAGAAATTTACATATAAATGTTCATAGCAGTTTTATTTATAATAGCCCCAAACTGGCAACTACCCAAATGTCTTTCAATGGATGAATGTTGAAACAAATTGTGATAAAATCTTATGATAGAATACTACCGAGCAACGAAAAGGAACAAATTATTAATATATGCAAAAATTGAAATGAACTTCAAGGGAATGATGCCGAGGGAAAAATTTTAAAAAGCCAATCCCTGAAGATTAAGTAATTCATGATTATGTTTACATATTATTCTTAAAATAACAAAACTGTGGAGATGGAGAACAGATTAGAAGTTGCCAAGGGTTAGAGATGGGGGTAGAAGGTAGAGCGGGGGAACTGTGTGAGGTTTTTGTGGTCGCAGTACAAATAATACAGCAATCTTGGTTTTAATCCCTAAAGATTTTTAAAAGCAATTCCTAATAAGAGGTGTCCAGATATTCAGCAATGGCAGCAGATTAGAGGTATAGATCCACAACATGACAACTTCAAAAGAGATGGTACTAATTCAATGCATATGTTAATTTTAAAAAGGCCAGTCACAATACTTAAATGGTATATATCTTAACGATATTATTCTAAGTATCCAGCTATACCAGAAGGACTAGCAGGATTTTCTGTACATTCAATCTTATTTAAGACAGTAAATCTTATAATAAGACAGTTAAAAAAAAAAACCTCAACTACAGTTGTATATTCTCATAGGAAGATGAGGTGAAAATATGTAGCAGCCGTTCAAAAGCTTAAGCAGTGGCACCTAAATTTGGCTGCACATTAGAATCATCTGAAGCACTTTTTAAAAACCCTCACACTGAGTTGGTCATCCTAGACCAATAAAATCATTTAAAATCTCCTCAGACGATGCCAGTGTCTAGCCAGAACTGAGAACCAGCGGACTAAGCAGAAGGGGATGTTTATACAAAGATTTCTTAACAATAAGTCCTTTCACCCAATCAGATTTACCTCCCCGCAACTGGGTAGAGAAGGCTAGATGTTGTCCAACTTGCTTAGTTTTAATTAGCACTTGTGACTTGCCCAAAACCTAGATCATGTTTCCCCTAAATTTCATGTTATTCCCTAAGTTTTTCAAACCCAGGATTTGCCAGGATGAGATTTTAAGTGCTCACACAGGGCAAGTCCCTGGCAAACCAGGACAGCGGTCACTCTACATTGAAATGTAAAGCATCCTAAATAACCCTGCCACTGCTCCCAGATACTAGTCTGTGCCAACCAGTGGAGAAAAGGCATTCTCCATTACTACCACGGCAAATGCTGCTGTACTTGCCTTGGCTGGTCCCTATCTTTTCCAGGCGCCACTCCCCTTCACCTGCTGGTGGACGCTTTGGCCAGCTGACAACGCAGATATTTTCAAACTTTAAGGTGAATAAAAATCATCTGGAGGGCCTGTATAACAGATCACTGAGCCCCACCAGAGTTGCTGATTCCATAGGGCTGGGACAGGGCCCTAAAACTTGAATATCTGACACATTATCGGGGGACGCTGGTAAAGCTGGTCAGGTTGTTACCAAATGCAGGTTCATATGTCTGAAGCACAGTGAGGCCAAACAAACCTAAAAGTTGGAGTCTGGAGCAGAGAAAGGTTTATTGTAGGATCGAGCAAGGAGAGGGGTGGCCCGTGTTCCAAAACACCCTGAAATCTCCAAAGGATTTCAGCAAAGCATTTTTAAAGACCAGGTGAGGGAGGGACGTCCCAGGGAATGTGATAAGCTCGTGCACAATCCTCTGATTGGTTGATGTTGAGGCCACAGGGCAGGTAACATTATCCATCCTTTGGTGCCAGAAGGTCTGGGGGCTATGTGCTCATGATCATCAAGGAGTTAATTTCTTCCACTGGGTGGTGGTTTTTAGCATCTGAAAACTCAAGAAATATGCCTGAGATACTATTATCTGAGTACTTCAGAGAGGAATTACAGCTGTTGCTGTCCGGGAGCCACACGCCTGGAGTCGAGTTCCCTGGTAAATGCGACCCGTGTTCCAACCAAGGACACCTGAGAATCACCAACACCAAGTAGAAAGATTAGCAAAGGATTTACACAAGTATAGAAGCTTACACAAACTGTCCGGACAGGGTCCCACTCGGAGAGAAGTGAGTGAGACCCCGACTAACAGTCAGGCGAGGCTTCTATACCCTTCACAGGGCGGGAAGTCCCCAAGGCGGGAGGGAGCCGTTTAATTTTGAATCAGCCAATCAGGAACCCGGTTCTTCCCGCCCCAAGCAATCAAGCAAGTTTCTTACAGAAGCCAAAATGTGCTGTTACCCCTGAAGATGTTCTTCCGTTTCTTTCTCACACAGCAGAGGATATAGGGGATGGGTCTGTCCTAGGAAGGCCCCATGGGGTACTGCTTGGTTACAAGGTGACAATACGTTGAGAACCACTGCTCTAGTGGCTTGGAATGTTAAGAAAGTAATGGAAGAATCCCTTCCCAGATCTAGATTCTAGTATCTCCAGCTATTTTGGTGGGGGGAAGGGTAAGTTTTGTCCTTGCTTGGACTTCTTGTTCATTTATATCAAAGCCTATTTGAGGCAGTGCGCTCGGCGGTCCTGCAGATCTGTCATTTGCTTCAACAGTGTTTGGAATGAACAGACCCAGGGACGCTCCTTGCTCCAGCCCCCGACCACCCTCCAACCTTTATTCCTGTCGCAACCTTTGGAATCAGCCACTCAGCTATCCTCAGCCTCCAGGACAGATCAACACCCATTTTTTGAGATTAGCTCCTTGTCACTGATCAACCATGAGTTCCCAGGTTCATCGGAATTATTCCATCGAGGTGGAGGCCGCCGTCCACCGCCTGTTCAACATGCATCTGTGGACACTTACCTCTCTCTGAGCTTCTATTTCGACAGCAGCAATGGGATTCTGGACAGTGTGGGCCACATTTTTCGCCAACTGGCTAAGGAGAAGTGTGAGGGTGCCCAGCGTCTCTTGAAAATGCAAAACCAGTGCTGCGGCCGCGCCCTCTTCCAGGATGCGCGGAAGCCTTCTCAAGATGAGTGGAGTAAAACCCAGGACGCTGTGGAAGCCGCCATTCTTAGGGAGAAGAACCTGAACAAGGCACTATCGGATCTGTGCGCCCTGGGTTCTGCCCACGCAGACTCCCACCTCTATGACTTCCTGGAGAGCCACTTCCTGGAGGAGCAGGTGAACCTCATCAAGAAGATGGGCGACCACCTGACCAACCTCCACTGGCTGGCTGGTCCGCAGGCTGTGCTGGGCAAGTATCTCTTTGAAAGGCTCACCCTCGAGCACAAACAGGAGTCTCTGAAGTCCAGCGGCCTCTGAGGAGCCCCTCTGGCGTCAGAGCTTCTGCCTGAAACCCCACTCTGCAGCCACTAGGCAGCTTTGTAACCGCCCTGGAGCCCTCTCCCAAGCCTTGGACCAAATGGAGACAATGCTTTTTGCAGAAGAAAACAAAAAAAGCCTATTTGAAATACAAACAGAATAAAGAGTAAAAAAGAAATATATATATATATATATATGTATATTCATGTTCTTTTAACATATGAATTGTCCCACTTTATCTGTGTGAAATAAGTTTGTTCCCGTTATTGTGCTGGTTCTCAAGCTTTGCTGCTTGTATGAATTACCTAAAGAGCTTTTAAGAAAAACATTGGTGTCTGGGTCCCAGCTCCAGAGATTTTGATTCAGTAGGTCTAGGGAGGAGCCTGGGCATGGGGAGGTCTCAGAGTTCCCCAGGTGATTGTAATGTGCAGCAACTTTGTGAACCACCTCTTGGCTTCAATCCAGCTAGTGATCAGATATTAAATCTAAGACACATGGGCTAGTGCGTGAGCTCTGTTGCTAGGTGTATTCCATTTTCTTCCTCCTGGAAGATTTGTGCCAGGGAAAATGATTGATAGTTGTGTTACTTCTCTGAAATGGATTGAAATTTCCAATTAGCGTGAACAGGGGAGGGTGAATGGGTGAATGCAATAAGGTGTATCATTTACGTATTGCCCTATGTGTAAAAGGCTTTTGCAGCTGAGGTCTACCCTACTTTTCATGCTAATGGTATTGCTTGTCCTCCTAATGCAGCTGTAAACTTTATAAGCCCATAGGTAGACAGCATCACAAAATATTTTCCCTTCCCCACTGGCCCACTCTCAAGCTTCACTCCCCTTCCCCAATACACAAATGTACATCAATGTGCTTGAGACAAATATCAACATATTGACCTTCAATTCTTCTACTTTGCAACTTCCCTTTATGGGGAGATGTCAGCATTTAGTGCAAGGACAAATGCTTGCCTCCTGGTGAGTAATGTAGACAATGCCTCCAAGAGACAAATAGACCTTAGGGAGGGGAAAAAAGTCTTTCAAAAAGGTTGATGCCCAGAGGAAGCATTTCCAGTCATCTCAGCTTAGAGGTCAAATATCCAAAATAAAAAAAGTTAAAAAAAAGAAGAAAGCAAGGAAGAAAAGAAGGAAACAATTTTCTTATCTCATAGTAATAAGGCAGTTTTCCTTAGTAAAAAAAAAAGACTTAAGTCAAATTCTCTTTCCTAATCAAAATGTGTTTTTCCATCTTTAGACTATTCCTCTTATATCCTGTATTATTCATGATGTGTAATTTCTTGAAATAGCACATGGCTGAAAGCTAACGTCTTGTCCACTATGAATTAAATCTTCTTTTCCTAGGACCCGTCTACAATGTACAATTTGGGGTTTGCCAACATAATTGTTTTCTCTGAAATAAGTTACAGCATTTTGCCTTTTCACTATATATAGTTATACAATATATTGTTAACACAACATAGTTAATATAGTCAATATAGTAAATACAACTATAACACACATGATATGATGCCACTTTGGTGATTTTCTTCATCCATGTAATTCTGAAATTTGACAGTATAGTTTTCATATTCTAATGAGCTGAGCATTACCTTTGCAAGGATAGAAAGATAAAATAAATTCATAATATTCTTGTGTGGTTTGCCCCTGGGGTGGATTACCATAATGGGGGGATATTTGAGCCTTTCCCCAAGTAATAAAAAACCCTCCAGCGAGCAGCCCCTTGTCCTCTCCAGGGAGTGGGGGGAAAGGATCTTTAATCATAATAATCCTGGGGGGAGAAATCTCGGAAATAAGACATCTGCTCTGTGCCTTGTTGTTTTGCAGAATAGCAATGATTGCTTTAGCAGCTTCTATTGCCATATGTGTACAATAAGTAAATGAACATAAAATTGAAGTAAATGAACATAAAATTGAAATAAGACATCTGCTCTGTGCCTTGTTGTTTTGCAGAATAGCAATGATTGCTTTAGCAGCTTCTATTGCCATATGTGTACAATAAGTAAATGAACATAAAATTGAAATAAGACAGCTGCTCTGTGCCTTGTTGTTTTGCAGAATAGCAATGATTGCTTTAGCAGCTTCTATTGCCATATGTGTACAATAAGTAAATGAACATAAAATTGAAGTAAATGAACATAAAATTGAAATAAGACATCTGCTCTGTGCCTTGTTGTTTTGCAGAATAGCAATGATTGCTTTAGCAGCTTCTATTGCCATATGTGTACAATAAGTAAATGAACATAAAATTGAATGAACCCATAAAAGAAGGATAAACCCACCCAGCTTAACAAATCCACTCTCACCTGCTGTGCCCTGAAACATGAAAGAAAGAATCACGGGATCATAAGGATTAATAAAAGAACAGTCTCTCTTAACAATATTGACAGGAGGTATAAGGATAATTTGCCTGATGTGGGACCAACAGCTTAACTGCTTAATTCTTTTTTTTTTTAAGGGCAACTCATTCATTTATTGTTTAAAGATTGCAAGACAACATTTGAACTTCTGTAGCACAATTTAAATGTTTTACTTTTTTGATAAAGCAGAGTGTAATAGAAAAAACAATTAGTTTCCAGTAATATCTATATCTCTATTCAGAATTAAGTCTTCCACAGACATGTTACCTGGAAACAAAAGCCTGCTACAATAAGCAAAGCTTCAACAGAGCTGCTACTTTTCGGGCCAGGGAAAGGTTCATCCCTAAAGGAGGATGATATGCTATGTAAAATGGCTGCAAGGTCACAGCCTTGAGGGCATTGGAAGTCTATTATCCTATTCCACATTAAGTAGTTTGGTGAACTTTAAACGTCTGTTCATCTTCAACCAAGCCGGCAACTTTTAACTGATATTTCAAGAAGATAAAAAATAAATTAAAAGAAATCCCTACACTGATGTTCCTTGATTTACACTTTAAATGGTTCATTAACATGTAGTTCTGGCTAAGAATTACATTTGAGACTCCTTGCTCAGGTTTTAGTTAACAGTACAAATCTTTCAGAAATTCTAGTTCTTATTAATCAATAATTTGTCAGCTGGGATACATTCAGGCATCAGCTGCAACTACAGAATAGGTGCACTGCTTCTGCGCTTTGGAAAGACATAATCTAGAACACTACTAGCAGACAAAATATCTGTTAGTAGACAGCATATGTGCAGTACAGCAAGACAAAAACATATATTCATATGTTGGCTTGTTTAAGCCTCAAGCCCTCGATCCTTTGTTGAAATACAATAATTTCATTCCTATGGTTTTCAATACCAAAAACTCAACCTCCAGGAGGGCTAAAGTCTAATTTGTACTCCAAACCAAGTAGCAGTGCAGTTCGCTACTACTGAGGCTGAATCCATAAAGACTTCAAGACCACGTCCAGAAGACAAGTTATTATATATAATACCCTAGAAGGTCTGAAACATAATTATCATATACATAGTTGGTCCTTCAGAGCTTTTTACCTATAACTGTTTTTTGGTGAAAGTTATTTAATGTACTGGAGATAACTGTGACTTACTGATCAAATATTTGAATACTTATACTTACCTGGGATTTCATTTCTGCTGAAAGAAAAAGTAAGAACAGGACTTAATTTAAAAAAACCAAACTTTAGAAATGAAAGTAAAAATCTTATCACACACTATCACTTTTGGAAGCAGCATAGAGGGGCAGTCAATGGTAAAACACTGGTGAAATAGGTCAAAACTTTAGGCCCAAAATCCATTATTATTATCATCAGTCACAGTACCACAACTGTGCCCTTCATAATTAATAATCACTCCTAAGAATCTTCATTTGGCACCAGATGATGTGTTTAAGAGAAACACTCTGCGAGGTTTTGAATCAGACTTGGTTTTTTGTTAGCCAAGTTACAGGAGAATTTTTAAAGTGGGGGGAAGGGAAGAAGGAAACGGACCAGAAAAAGAATTTAAGCCATCATCTATAAACCAACAAAGCACTGATAGTTCCAAACATTATGTCAGACACTAAAATGACTGATATAGGCTCAAGTGGCTTATAAAACCTATAAAAAGACTACAGCGGCAAAGTCCCCATTTATCTGTAGAGTTCAGAAACTAAAACAAGGAATATTTTAGCTTAAAATCTTATCTCAAGAGAATCATATACACTTGACATGAATAAAAATACCTGAAACCAAACATTTTTAAAAGCTCCAATACCCAAAATATAAAGAAAAAATTTAATTCAGAAGACTCAATCAATTCATGATAATCACAAAACGGCTGGGCAATCTCTATCTCCCTTCCACACTAACCATCCATCCCATGAAAGACCAAGGGAAATCAGACCTTCCAGATGTATGCAAAATTCTATGGATGCAAAATTCCAGGCTGCTGCAAAATTCTATGGAGACTCCTTGTGGAACAGCAGTTTCCCAACTCTTGTGTCTCTCCCTATCATGATCATGCAGGAAGCAAATCTGGCTGTGCTATTTCTTATCATTGTCTTTCACCCATCTGCAAGATGATATTGTACAGATAAGGGAAAAGTAGTTCCCTTGCCCCCAGAAGGTTGAGGCTCAGGTACAGGGGTAATTCTCCTGTGCACACAGTCATTATTTAGGCCGACTCAGTGACTTCAGCAGGCTTAATCATGTGATCAGGTTTGTTGCCAGCTGCATAATGCTCCCACATCTGTAGATAGAGCTGCTCTAGTTCCATTGTGTATTGTTTGGTGTTGAACAGAGGGCTCGATGTTCTCTGCTTCCAGACTTTGCCACGAATTTGCTTCAGGTATTCTAGATCAGTTCCCAGTTTCACAGCTATGTCTTCATATTCTTGTCTATTTTTAGCAATAAGCTCAAGACAGCCTAAACAAGTGAGCTGGGAAGCTGCAACTCGGGAAGCAAGAGTCTCTCCTGGCATAGTCACCATGGGTGTCCCTGACCAAAGGACATCCATCCCTGTGGTGTGTCCATTACAGAGTGGAGTGTCCAAGCAGACATCAGCCAGCTGGCCTCTCCGAACATGTTCCTCTTTAGGAGCAACAGGTGAAAAAATGATACGGTTCTAGGGAAGGCCCATACTTTGTGCGTACTGTTGGATATTAGGTTCTCCTACTGCTGGAAAATGCAACAGCCACAGTACACTATTGGGAACACGCTTCAGAATAGTTGCCCACATCTGCAAAGTAGATGGATCAATTTTATATAACTGATTAAAGTTACAGTACACAATGGCATCTTCCGGTAACCCGTACTGAGAACATGTGGTTACAATAATGGTACGAGGAACTTCCTCTCCAGTGGCAGCCTTATTGTTTATCAGGGTAGTTGCCAGCCCATTGCTAATACTGACTGCATTAATTGTTATCTGAATTTGTCCTCTGTTAATCATTTCAGTAACTGCTTCTGCAATAGTATTCATAGGAATGACAGGCATATTAAGAGCTGTATTACTGCCGTCTGCATTGTCTCCTCCATCAGGACATTTCATCTTGACAATTTTCACATCTGGTAGACTATCAAGAAATGCTTTGAGGTCGATGCCAGTCAGCACAATACGATCGTCATAAATGTGCCCATTGGACTTAAAATCAATGACTGCTTTCTTCTTCAGGTGAGGGAACATATTAGCATGATCACCAATAAAGAAAGTATGGGGCATATAAGCCAGTTTCTCAGAATACTGCTCAGCAACTTCAGCAGGTGAAGTTTCCTGATCAGTGATGATATAATCCATGAAATGTGCGCCACTAGTCCCAGGGTACCCCAGCCACATTGCCTGAATAGGAGCTGGCCTGAGAGCAAAGAGTTCATTTCGAGCACCCCTGGTATAACCATTCATATTTACAAGGATGTGTATACCATCTTGATGGATGCGATCAGCTGCTTTCCCATTGCATGGAATCTGAGAAAGATCAATGAAATGATTGGCCTCTGCCATCACCTTCGCTCGGAAGTTTGTGCCATCATCTGGGCTCAGGGCATAACAGAATACCTCAAATTTAGCAGGATTGTGCATGCCTGGAATAGACTGCATAAGATGAGAAGTAGGATGATTCCCAAAGTCAAAACTCACGTATCCTACTCGCAGTCGACCATCACTGAGCTTCAAGTCTTTTGGATGTTCATACGGTGGTTTATGAAGGACATTTATCTCATCCAAGCAGAGGTTCCCATGCCGCTCAGCAATAGCCTTCCTGAAACCATGAGAAAGAGGATATACAGCATACTATGATGAGGCTGCACAGAAGGCAACCTATTCTTCTCCAGCTGGTCAGCCACAATGCTGACCAACTTCTTCATTCGCTCATCATAGTCTGTCCAATCACAGACAATCTGCAGGCAATGAGCCAAATCACAATAAGCAATAAGCATCAGGAAAATCAGGTTTAAGCTTCAGAGCAGTGCAATAAGAAGCAATTGCTTCTGGAATATCCCCTGAATCCTTGTGAATGGAAGCCAGACTGCTGTGGGCATCTGCAAATGCAGGGTTAATCTGAATGGCACGAGTATAACACTGCAAGGCTCCCTGAACATCCTGCATCTCCTTTAGAGTGTTTCCCATATTACAGTAGGCATCAGCAAAGGTAGGACTGATTCGAATAGCCTCCTTATAATGCATCAGAGCTTCCTGCAGTTTTCCCTGCTGCTGCAATACACTTGCTAAATTTGAATGGGCAACAGCAAACTCTGGGAAGACTTCTAATACTTTATGATACAAGCGAACTGCCTCTTCAGTGTTTCCCTGTTCTCGTTTGATATTGGCTACGTTATTCAGAGAGTCTGCATGGGTGGGACACAGCCGGAGAGCTGTATTATAACAGTCTTCTGCTTCGGCAACACTGCCCTTCTCTTTGAGAGCGTTGGCTAGGTTGCAGTAAGCATCAGGGAAATGTGGTTGCAATTCAATAGCTCGCCTGTAGGTGTCTATTGCTAGATCTATCAGGCCTTGCTTATAGTATACACAAGCCAGGTTGTCATGTACCACTGCCTGATTTGGACTCAAGCTTATGGCACGAAGGTAAGCTGCCACAGCTCTGTCAAAAATCTGTGCCTCTTTCAAGGCATTTCCTAAATTGATATAAGCATCCAGAAAATTGGGGTCAAGGGTGACAGCCTTTTCAAAGTGATGAATTGCAAGCCAAATCTCCCCTTGTGCATTGAAAACACAGCCAAGATTACTCCAAGCTACTGCAAAGTTCGGTTGCGTCTCTATTGCTTTCACATAACATGCCTTGGCTTCTTCCAAGCGACCCAGGGTTTTGAGCAGGTCCCCCAGGTCACTGCAAACACAGTACAAATCAGGATTGCACTGAAGGGCAGAGACATAAGCTTGTACTGTCCCTTCTTTGTCGCCTGCTGCTACCAAAGCGGTTGCCAGGTTAATATAACCGTCGATGAAGTCTGGTTTGAGACTCAATGTATGCCGGTAATGTTCAACTGCTTCCTGCAACTGCCCTGTTTCCTTGTACACATTCCCCAAATTCGAATAGGCTTTTGCCAGAACAGGGTTCTGTTTAATTGCCAGAGTACTAAAGTGGGCAGATCTGTCCAGCCTTCGACACTGGAAGTGTATAGATGAAAGTAATAAAAGTACACCATTATTGTCTGGCTCTTGTCTCCAGAGCTGCATGCAGTGTCTCTCAGCTGCCTCAAAATCTCCTGCCTGATATTCTCGATGTGCCAACTCAGCTAACCCTCATAAGGAAAGCATACGTTTCGTTGATTCTGTGCTGTCAGCCACGTTTCCCACGGAAGACGCCATCTGGAGCTTCTGGAGGGAGTGCAAAAAGAGGGTAATTGAGTCCCGCTGCTGCCACTACAGGCAAGAATGTTTCTAGAGGTAGCAAAGACGAGCGCAGCAGCCGTACCACTGCTTTGGCAGGCTTAAGTGGCGGCAACAGTTACAGGCACCGAACCTTGGGAACTCTGGTTGGCCATCTACCTCTCACGCTCTTGAAATCTTAATTCTTAACCCTGCCCTCTTCCACCATTTTTCTCCTAATCAGGGAATAAAAATTACCTATATATTTGCCTTAGAAGAAATCAAAAGTCAGTAGTCCAAACACTTTTTAAAATTTTGTTTCCTGTGCAGTTGGAAATGAAATACATGATTGACTTTTCTTCATCATTCATATAGTCAATGTGGAAAACATTAGGGCCATGAATTTCAATACAGTAAGATCAGAAAATTTTAAATTGGCCTTCCCAAACCACTAATAAGTAACCGATATTGTATATAATGCTAAAATCTTAGAGACTGAGTTTGATATTTAAAAAGTTCTGAAAACATTAGCTAATTTCTCCTCATCATATTTCTCATGCCTCAAACCTGAGTATTACTTTTTTAAAAATAAATTTATTTATTTTTATTTTGTCTGCGTTGGGTCTTCAATGCTGCGTGTGGGTTTTCTCTAGCTGCGGCCAGCGGGGGCTACTCTTTGTTGTGGTGCACAGGCTTCTCATCACAGTAGCTTGTATTGTTGTTCCACAACTCCTTTTTAGTTCCTATGAAGAACCCTAGAAATTAGTTCATGAAATTATAGGTTTTTGCAAAATTGTCAAAAGTGAGTTATTTTAACTTCCATCAGGTAAGACAAGCATCTCTTTCTTTGCCAATTTTCCTTCTATTATATTCCGCTATGGTGGATCATATTGGAATGGCCACAGGCTTTTTTTGAAATCTGGCTAAGGAGATGTTTTAAGTGAGGCTATTATGTGATTTTCAGGCACCACCATATGTAATTGACTATACACTATCCCATTACAGGAATAACTTCCAGTACTCTTACTGACTACTCTACTGACTTAACTAGCACAAGACACAGAAGCATAAGGACAAAAACCACCTTACAATATAGCCATGTTTTGCACTTCACAGCTCTCAAAGCATGTGCGTTTGAAGAAGAAAAAAAAACTGAAAAGTATAAAACCAGAAGCTATTCTGTGGAAAATGATTTCAATCATCAGGCATGTGAAAGACAAGTCAAAGATTCAGTTCTCGGGCTTCCCTGATGGTGCAGTGGTTGAGAGTCTGCCTGCCGATGCAGGGAACACGTGTTCGTGCCCCGGTCCGGGAAGATCCCACATGCCGCGGAGCGGCTGGGCCCCTGAGCCATGGTCGCTGGGCCTGCATGTCCGGAGCCTGTACTCCGCAATGGGAGAGGCCACAGCAGTGACAAGCCCGTGTACCACAAAAAAAAAAAAGATTCAGTTCTCATCAATGCTTAGTCAAAACGGAAATTTTCTTCTGTCAAGAATATACTCCAGGGGCTTCCCTGATGGCACAGTGGTTAAGAAGCCGCCTGCCAATGCAGGGGACACGGGTTCGAGCCCTGGTCCAGGAAGATCCCACATGCCACGGAGCAACTAAGCCCATGCGCCACAACTATGGAGCCTGCGCTCTAGAGCCCGTGAGCCACAACTACTGAGCCTGAAAGCCACAACTACTGAAG
Source organism: Lipotes vexillifer (assembly GCF_000442215.2). NCBI lineage: Eukaryota > Metazoa > Chordata > Mammalia > Artiodactyla > Lipotidae > Lipotes > Lipotes vexillifer. The sequence continues at coordinate 788,665 of NW_006774162.1, forward strand.
CCTGCGTGCCTAGAGCTCATGCTCTGCAAGAAGAAAAGCCACCACAATGAGAAGCCTGCGCACCACAACAAAGAGTAGCCCCCACTCGCTGCAACTAGAGAAAGCCTGTGCACAGCAATGAAGACCCAACACCGCCAAAAATAAATAAACAAACAAACAAATAAAAGAATATACTCCATCATTAATGTGTGTAATGGAATGGTGTGAATGAGTATTTTATCAGAATTCCTGTAATGCACAAACCTATAGCAGTACTGAAATCAGTAATGCATTTATAATACTAAATATTCATGAGGAAGTAATTTATAGAGGTTTTCTCAAAGTTAATGAAAATTAATATGACATTATCAATAATAAATTGTGAAGCCGCAATAAACATTTCTAAACTATTAATAACTAAAAGCAAATTCTAATCAACCATGTTAATAGAAATCTATGTCTATAAACTACAAAATTTATTTCTTAAAATTTTATTTCTAAAATACATCAACTGTCATATGAGGTGGCAGTTAAAGAATATATAGCTAAAAGAGTGGGGGAAAGTTTTATAGAGACATATTTGGCAGTAGTTAATTTTTAAATGTCATTTTTCTAGATTTTGTGACACCCACAGTATTGATATTTGAATGCATTTAAAATATTGTAATTTGGAGGTTTGCTACTTCCAGGTAGAATAAAATATTTTGAAGCAAAACAACGTTTCCACTGAGAAAAACAAAAAATGCCAAATAAAATAGCCAGCATTCAATCAAAAAGTTCTAGACATACCAACAGATAGAATCATATGACTAAAATTCTAAGAACAGATAATACAAAAATATTTATATAAGATATTGTGTATCTTTATCAGGAAAAGTCTTTATCAAGAAAATACTTTAAAATCATCAGAATTAATATTATATTTTATTTATTTGTATACTTTATTTATATATTTATGTAAAGAACTTAAAGATAAAGCCCTAGTTAAGGCAGTGACAATAGCAGTAGCAGTGTGAGTGAAAAGAAATGGTTATATTCAAGCATATTTTGTCAGTAAAAGTCCAAGATCAAATGTCTGACTGCATACATGGAATGGATAGACAGAGTGGGAAAAATCAAAGTTATCTATCGAGGTTCTAGTGAAGATGGGATTTCCATCACCCAACCCAAGGGGTTGCGATCATCTCCAAGGTCTAGGAGACTCAAAGGGAAGGTCATGGTCAGAGGAAAAGTTAATTCGTGGGAAAATAAAACTTCCAGTCTCCCCATCTCCTTATACCAGTTTTTTTTAAACATGTTTATTGGAGTATAATTGCTTTACAATGGTGTGTTAGTTTCTGCTTTATAACAAAGTAAATCAGTTATACATATACATATGTCCCCATATCTCTTCCCCCTTACATCTATCTCCCTCTCACCCTCCCTATTGCACCCCTTTAGGTGGTCACAAAGCACCAAGCTGATCTCCCTGTGCTATGCGGCTGCTTCCCACTAGCTATCTATTCCTTATACCAGTTTTGTTTTTCTGCTCATATACGTAGCAGCATTTCATTCAAGGGGAAAGTCATTAATCTGACTGGTCAAATTAAACAACATAGTTCAAGGCACATTTACAGTGGTTAGTTCCTTCACAATTTAGAAAGTCACGTTCACAATTTCCCTCTTCCTACACCATGGAACATATTGGCCATTCCCCCAAAGTTTCCACTCCATAGAGCGGACCAGAGATGACGTTAGCCCAGAACTAGAGCTTGGCATGAGATGGTGTCAGCCCCACCTAGAGCTCTGGCATAAGTTATAACCCAACCCAGCTCTACAGAGAGCTCTGCATGGAATCTTGGGAGTAAACTCAGCCATACTAATGTGATTCTGTTTTTCATTTGCTTTTCTTCCTTGCTTAACTTTCCCTGGACACTCTGACAAACAAACTTTCAGTCATTCCTGGGCAACTCACTAATTTTATTCCATTTAATGTCATCCAGATTCCCAAGAAAATTACTAACAACAAGGAGGTGAAATTTGGAACATTGTGAGTTTTAGATGCCTGAAATATACAGGTAAATGAATCCAGTTAAGTAGCAAATTATCTGGATCTCAAATATGCCAGTAGAATAGCAGACTAAGCTCAATTTAATGTACTCTTACTGGAGACACATGTAAATTCTGGGTCAATTTTGAAAAACTTAAAAGCACATAGCTGAGATTAAAAGAAAGAAAGGAACACCTGCATGTTTCAGAAAGTAACAGAGAAATTAAATCCAGAGAAATAAGAGTGGACTGATGTCTATGGGTTCTGTTCCTTAGTATAGGCCTTATGTAAATAGGGGCTGGAGCTAGAAATCTAACATTACCTTGAGGCCAGGAATTTAGACTCAGGATAGAACAATATTGAGAAGTTGGTACAGATATCTTACAGAAATTTCATGAGGAACTGTTTAGTCCATTAAGAGGGCCAAGGGAGTTGGTGATAAAGATTGATATCTCTTGAAAACCTTCAGGTACAGAAAACATCAACATCTCTGAAAAGTAGGCCTGTCCTTCCCAGAGTTGTGATGGCCAGGTTGTCACTAACCTGTAAGGCCCTGTATGAATCCGAAACTGCAAGGAAGATTAATTCAAAGGAAAACAGATGCAGGATGGGTGTGACAATAAATCCTAGGACCCTACCAGGAACAAAATTAAAACCACTCTAAAGGGAAATTTTAACAAACCAGAGCAGATAGTATCCTAACCAGAAGATAATAATAATTCTGAGGAAGTTACTTTAGTTATTTAAATAATATCCAATGCATTTCCATGGCCAGGCCCTTTTGAAGAATTCTAAAACATATACAACCAATTCATTTACATCTTATATATCCCACCAACCAGAGAAAAATTCACTTAAGAACTGTACTGGATGATAGTAAAGATGATCCAAAATCTTGGAAATAGAATGGACAAAATGCAAGAAACAGTTAACAAGGACCTAGAAGAAATAAAGATGAAACACACAATGATGAACAACACAATAAATGAAATGAAAAATACTCTAGATGGGATCAATAGCAGAATTAATGAGGCAGAAGAACAGATAAGTGACCTGGAAGATAAAATAGTGGAAATAACTACTGCAGACCAGAATAAAGAAAAAAGAATGAAAAGAACTGAGGACAGTCTCAGAGACCTCTGGGACAACATTAAACGCACCAACATTCGAATTATAGGGCTTCCAGAAGAAGAAGGGAAAAAGAAAGGGACTGAGAAAATATTTGAAGAGATTATAGTTGAAAACTTCCCTAATATGGGAAAGGAAATCGTTAATCAAGTCCAGGAAGCACAGAGAGTCCCATACAGGATAAATTCAAGGAGAAATACGCCAAGACACATATTAATCAAACTGTCAAAAACTAAATACAAAGAAAGCATATTAAAAGCAGCAAGGGAAAAACAACAAATAACACACAAGGGAATCCCCATAAGGTTAACAGCTGATCTCTCAGCAGAAACTCTACAAGCCAGAAGGGAGTGGCAGGACATACTGAAAGTGATGAAGGAGAAAAACCTGCAACCAAGATTACTCTACCCAGCAAGGATCTCATTCAGATTTGATGGAGAAATTAAAACCTTTACAGACAAGCAAAAGCTGAGAGAGTTCAGCACCACCAAACCAGCTTTACAACAAATGCTAAAGGAACTTCTCTAGACAAAAACACAAGAGAAGGAAAAGTCCTATAATAACGAACCCAAAACAATTTAGAAAATGGGAATAGGAACATACATATCGATAATTACCTTAAATGTAAATGGACTAAATGCTCCCACCAAAAGACACAGATTGGCTGAATGGATACAAAAACAAGACCCATATATATGCTGTCTACAAGAGACCCACTTCAGACCTAGAGACACATACAGACTGAAAGTAAGGGGATGGAAAAAGATATTCCATGCAAATGGAAACCAAAAGAAAGCTGGAGTAGCAATTCTCATATCAGACAAAATAGACTTTAAAATAAGGACTATCAGAAGAGACAAAGAAGGACACTACATAATGATTAAGGGATCGATCCAAGAAGAAGATATAACAATTGTAAATATTTATGCACCCAACATAGGAGCACCTCAATACATAAGGCAAAAACTAGCAGCCATAAAAGGGGAAATCGACAGTAACACATTCATAGTAGGGGACTTCAACACCCCACTTTCACCAATGGACAGATCATCCAAAATGAAAATAAATAAGGAAACACAAGCTTTAAATGATACATTAAACAGGATGGACTTAATTGATATTTATAGGACACTCCATCCAAAAACAACAGAATACACATTTTTCTCAAGTGCTCATGGAACATTCTCCAGGATAGATCATATCTTGGGTCACAAATCAAGCCTTGGTACATTTAAGAAAATTGAAATTGTATCAAATATCTTTTCCGACACAACGCCATGAGACTAGATATCAATTATAGGAAAAGATCTATAAAAAATACAAACACATGG
>NW_006774163.1:0-335 GCF_000442215.2 Lipotes vexillifer
TGACCAAGTCCAATGTACACATGGCATTCTTAGAGATGCACATGTCTGTGTATACAGCCCCTCCAACATAGGAGTTGTTAAGGGTCCATTATCCGCGAGTGGGTTAAATCTTTACTGCAGTTGTCAGGCTGGCTTACATTGGGTTTTTTATATTACAGATAGCTTTGGGAACAGAAATCTTTATTATAACAACATTAAAGTAAACAAAAAACCAAATCAATAATAGTCATAACTCTCTCAAAGAACTGTTCGCTTCTCACTTTCCATTGTTCAGCTCTTTGTAGACAAATCTTCATCTCATCCCATCCACAGTGAAGTCCCAGTTTTGTGCTCTT
>NW_006774165.1:0-216 GCF_000442215.2 Lipotes vexillifer
GGTTTTTTTTTTTTTTTTTTCCTGTACGCGGGCCTCTCACTGCTGTGGTCTCTCCTGTTGCGGAGCACAGGATCCGGACGCTCAGGCTCAGTGGCCATGGCTCACGGGCTCAGCCGCTCGGCGGCATGCGGGATCCTCCCGGACCGGGGCACGAACCCAGGTCCCCTACATCGGCAGGCGGACTCCCAACCACTGCGCCACCAGAGAAGCCCCGTC
>NW_006774166.1:0-569 GCF_000442215.2 Lipotes vexillifer
ACCCGGTGTCCTCACGCATCAGCCTCCCCACAGGCCCATCTCTGGGAGGCACAAGGGAAGGTCACCTCCCGTGGCCTGGGTTTGGTTGGCTATTCCTGGCAGAGGGCATGTGGGTCAGAACGGTGTCCTGGGTGGGCAACTGAGCTAAGACCCCAGGAGTGTTCAGTGCTAGGTGTCTGTATCTAGAGCCTGACGGACACCAGGCATCTCTTGGTTTGGCCATCATGTCCTCTGTTCAGCTTGGACACTCTGTCCTCACTTCTCTGTGGCGAACACAACCCACGGACCCTGCTTTGTCTCGAGGGGCTTGCTCCTTGTCTGTATCTGACACATTAACCGTTGCCTCTGCCTCGTGAGCCAAATCCTGGTGACCTTCTGTGGCAGAAAGGATTCCTCTAAAGCAAATGCACTTTACAAGCCATGATCTCACCTACGCTTGGGTGGCAGCCCTGGTCTGAAGCAGACATGCAGGCCCGTGGCCGTTTCCTCCTGTGTAAAGGGTTTCACAGCCCCACGGGGCTCTGATGATGAGAGGCCACACAGCACGTGCAGTGCCTACCACAGGGCCC
>NW_006774167.1:0-361 GCF_000442215.2 Lipotes vexillifer
TCAGAAAGAGAAAAACAAATACCGTATGCTAACACATATATATGGAATCTAAAAAAAAATTTTAAAAAGGTACTGATGAACCTAGTTGCAGGGCAGGAATAAAACGGTAGCCATAGAGAATGGACTTGAGGACATGGGGTGGGAGGGGGAAGCTGGGGCGAAGTGAGGGTAGCATTGACATATATACACTACCGAATGTAAAATAGCTGGCTGGTGGGAAGCAGCCGCATAGCACAGGGAGATCGGCTCGGGGCTTTGCAATGACCTAGAGGCGTGGGATAGGGAGGGTGGGAGGGATGCTCAAGAGGGAGGGGATATGGGGACATGTGTATGCCTATGGCTGATTTGCTTTGTTGTGCAA
>NW_006774168.1:0-545 GCF_000442215.2 Lipotes vexillifer
AGCCAATAATCTTACTATGGCTAATTTTCTTTTCTTTTGAATAAAAAATCTAAATTGAAGTAAAATTTGTGAATTACTCATGAAATGCAGTCTTATTTGAAATCCTTAACTTTTAACTTCATTGTAAGGAGTCACCTTCTCAAAGACATTGTTATTCCAAGAGACTCCATTGCTGTGGCCAGGTGATGAAGGTACAGCTAGTGCACAGCTTAGTTGCTTTAGCTGCTTTTTCTGGTGACCACTCTCTAAAAATATAGGTCTGTATATTTTAGACCTCTAAAAAAATATAGGTCTCTATTTCCAGGTTTGATAAATTTCCCATCTGTAGTAGTCTTAAAGCTACAGGACAAAGGACTGGCGGCTGTAAATGAAATACATTCCACAACACACTTCCTTCTATATTATCTGGAATACAAGTACATTAGTAACATTAAACTGTTTTTCCAAAACTAAATTTCATCAATTTTTTCTTATGTATTTTACAAAAATTATTAAAAACATGATAGATAGCTAGTGGGAAGCAGCTGCATAGCACAGGGAGATCA
>NW_006774169.1:0-252 GCF_000442215.2 Lipotes vexillifer
AAAATTGACAAACCATTAGCCAGACTCATCAAGAAAAAAAGGGAGAAGACTCAAATCAACTGAACAAGAAATGAAAAAGGAAAAGTAACAACTGACACTGCAGAAATACAAAGTATCATGAGAGACTATTACAAGCAACGATAAGCCAGTAAAAGAGACAACCTGGAAGAAATGGACAAATCCTTAGAAAAGTACAACCTTCCGAGACTGAACCAGGAAGAAATAGAAAATATGAACAGACCAATCACAAGC
>NW_006774170.1:0-1622 GCF_000442215.2 Lipotes vexillifer
CGTACCGAAAAAAAAAAAAAAAAAATTCAAAAAATTAAAAGAAAAAAAAATTTGCCATAGTTAACATTCAAGCTTTGTACATATGCTAATAAATCATTAAAATTCATAGAGAGCCTGACATTTTGAGGTTTTCTTTCTTTTTCTGCGTTTCATAATTTCTACCCAATTCTGTAAACTATACATTTGCAAGCAAGAACAATCACCACCAGAAAGCTGCACTGCACAAAGGACCAAATAGAGGAATCTCAAGTTAGAAACGTCCATCATTTGTTAGACACTTTTTGGCCTTGAGTAGTTAACAATTCCGTTCCTCTTTTCCCAGATGGAATACTGATTAACTTCAGAATGCTGTTACGTGTGGTTGAACACAATAACAAAATATGCTTCCCAAAGTGCCCAGAGAGAACCTAAAGAAATTTGGGACTTGGCAGATCAGAAGAGGCAAGCACCCACTACGTATGGTTCCTTAAAGATTTAGCTCCTTCTTGCATACTTCAGAGACCAGAAGACTCACTCACTGTGAGGCAGACAGTCCCAATGTTGGATGGTTCTTATTTGGGGAAAGTTTCTTTTACTGAAATGATATGACTGTTCTTATTCTTTTCACCTCTAGGTTCTCCAGAACAGTGACCAATAAATTCATTTCCACTTCTAAATCACAGCCTTCAACTCTTTGCACACAGTGGAGTCTCCATTAAGCAACTCTTTTTCAGACTGAGCATGTGTGGTGACCCCAACTCTCCTGCAGAGGCCAGGTCTTACCAATCCCTCCCTCACCTGTGCAGACTCACGTCCACCACCCCGGGAGCCCTTCCACCTCCTCTCACCCCATCCCACCCTGACGGTCCCCAGATAATGCCCCGTGGCACCCACGTCCTAACAAAGGCCAGGAGACATGATCCAAACACAGAAAGCCAAGGGTCTTATAAAACCATCTTTGATCTGAGTTCAGTCCTCTTAGTTTTAACTTTATTTGTAGCACCATTTGACTATTCTTAAAACTGTAGTCCACTAAGACCCAAAGGCATTTTTGACATTTTGCTATAAAGTTAAGATTTCCCCATTATATTCCTGTTAGTTTTAGACTAACTGCTGGACTTTATATTTTTTCTTGTTACGTTACAAAGTATTGATTCCTGCCTAGTAAGATTTTTTCTTTTAGCCTTATTTTGCCATTTGAAGTATTAGATATTCTTTCCAGATCTTAGCCATCTTTTCCATTATCCAAGTCATATAATACCAAAATACCAAACAGGATAGGGTAAAGGGCAAAAATACTGCAATAAAATTTAAGCACTTAAATATATGAAAAACGTTAAATCTCATTTAAATTATGTATCAAAAAATTAAAATTCCAAATGTCCTTCACGATGTGAATTTTGTAGTGAATTTGCTTCTTGCATATGAGAAGACAAAAGTATATTAGATTATAATTATAATAAGCTTAGAGATATCCATAGTCACCAGCCTGAGCAAATTAATTCTTTTAAAAACTTACTATTATTATTTTTTTAAGAACAAGATTTTAGTTTTATTGACTTTGCTATTGTTTTATTTGTTTCTATTTCATTTATTTCTGCTCTGATCTTTTTTTTTTTTTTTTTTTTTTTTTTTTTGGGTTT
>NW_006774171.1:0-217 GCF_000442215.2 Lipotes vexillifer
AGGCAAGAAGGAAAGAAAGGAGGGAGGGAGGGAGGAAGGAAGGAGGGAAGGAAGGAAAAAATAAAGAAAGAAAGAGTAAAATAAAATAAAGTATAATAAAGTTATTGAATTAAAAAAATAATTTAGAGAGAAAAAAAAGGGACGGATAGAACCTTAGGACAAATGGTGGAAGCAAACCTATACAGACAAGATCTCACACAGAAGCATACACATACAC
>NW_006774172.1:0-2434 GCF_000442215.2 Lipotes vexillifer
GAAAGAGTGGCTCAGCTGAAATTAAAATATATGTTACTGAACCTCAGGTTGGTCATTTGTAAGTGGCGATAACAGCTCTACCTCACAGGATGGCTATGAGTATTAGAGAAGATAACATAAACAAACCACAAGGTTGTGCAATTGCTCTCATTCCTTTGGGTGTTTCCCTCCCCATTTTCTTCCCATTAGTTTTTAGAGACAGTCATCATACACCCTGTAATGTCACTTTCCTTCAAATGGTCCTCTGCTCCAGAAAGTAAGTTCAACAAGCTGATATTATTCCATTGCTTTTCTCACATCTAAAAAGAAAGTATCTAGTCCAGCTGTTACCACCCCTCTGCCCCATAGCCCTAGTGTGGTATTTTGATCCTTGACAGTTTGTTGTCCATGGTATGTCGTGCATCTGAGGGCCCCCAATGAACACATCTTTGCAGAAAAAACTCTTAATGACAAAATGCAGTAGCTTTGCAATTTTGTTCTCGAATCTGTCCTGTTAGTAAAAGAATTCTGTTTTGCCTAAGAAAAGCAATAGTCTAGCAGAAAAATTTTTGGTTGAATGTTTTTAAGCATCAAATTTGGAAGTGCTCAGTTGATGAGTGAACTGAGAGATGAGTTCTGACAATAACTTTTTAGCAGAAAACTTGGAGGCTTTCAGCAGGGTTGGGATGAGGGTTAGGGTTAGGTTGCATGCAAAGGCACTATTTCTAGGAGCTAAAGGAAGTTCAGAATGTCTGCTCATTTCTACCTATACCGTCTTAAGAAAAGGTTGAGTCAGCCTGCGGAATCATTTGAAATCAAAGTACAAGTAAATACAAACCAGAAAAGAAGCATCCACTTAAAAAGCTCACAGGTATTTACTTGGTCCTGGAACCCAACTCTGCATCAAGTCCCTTCAAGGACAGTTAGATCTTCCCCTCTCTCTGATTTTGCTTTGTTGGAGACATTCTCTTAACATTACTTTAATGCCCTGGCTGCCAGTAACAGACTTGGATTGATTGTGACTGCATTTGATCTACAAATTTGCATTTGTTTGGGTCCTAAAGGATGCCAAATCTGACCCAGGACTAGTCTGTCATTTCCTCTGGCAGGGTTTTACAAGTACACCTGTAACTCACGTGAACAAAAGCAAGGCACAAGTTCTAGGTGTGGTGATTACTTTTAGATATGTAGCCCACCTTGATTTCTTAGAAACACAAATAAACTAGAAAGTAAAAATGGCAGTGATACTATGCGCATTCTTAATTATCTGCATGTTTTATATTTATAATGTCATTTATTAAAGTATCTTACATGTGACATGCATACATGGGTATTCCTACCCTCAAGCAATGCTTTCCTTATCTTTTCTTCTTTTCCCCCATCTTATTTTTGAACACATTGCTAGTTTACATGTTTATTTCTAGAGGGACCAAATACTTTTGAATTCTTTCTCAGAGAAAACAAAGGCAAAGCAGATTTCTTTTAACTGTATTATATGTCTCCTTTATGTCCCCATAAAATGCAACTGCTAAGATGCTCTTTCATCCCAACATCTGCATTTTATGATTCTTATGATATAATATCTTTTATTTGTGACTCCTTAAAGTGAATTTAAATGCAAACAAAAGAAATGGGATTCATTTTAAATGAAAGGCAGGATTGGCAATATGTTTATCTGGACTAATATTTTTAAATACCTGTAGACCCAGCAAAGATTCGTATAAGCTCTGAAAGACAAATAAATAAACAATCTTACCTGCCATTTAGTTACCTTTTATTCCTTTCATTATGGATCACAATTGGAAAGTTTTGACCAAACTACATGTCAATCTCTAAATGGTAGGTGGTATGGTAATGCTCAGATCTGAGTAACCTCTGCTTACAAAACCTGACAAAACCATGAAAGTCACAACTTTTGTATAACTCAGGTGCCATAATTAATTACACATTCAAGATGATAAAAATAAAATGCTTAGCTGAAATTGGTTGCAACACTTCTCATAATTTTCATTGTCAGAATTATAAGTGAAGCTTCATAATGAGTTTTCTTTCCTTTTTTAGTAGCATAGATATAATCGAGAACCAAGGTCTCAAAAGTAGATGCCACGTTTATAGTCTAACTTTGGGGCACAGAGGAATGTCAAGGGGAAAATACATGAAAATAAGGGAGTATTTTATCAAACAATAGGTTTGCTGAAAAATATGCTCTGACTGAATTCCAAGGCTTTAGGGGAAACTGTTCTTCGACCCACTCTCCCTTTAGGGTAATTCAGAACTGAATAAAGGCACAGAATGGTTGTAACTGGCTAAGAATCAACTTCAAACGTAACGCCTTTACTTTTTTTTTTTTTCTTTTTGCGGTACGCGGGCCTCTCACTGTTGTGTCCTCTCGTGTTGTGGAGCACAGGCTCCGGACGCGCAGGCTCAGCGGCCATGGCTCACGGGCCCAGCTGCT
>NW_006774173.1:0-494 GCF_000442215.2 Lipotes vexillifer
CATTTCTTTTTATGGCTGAGTAATATTCCATTGTATATATGTGCCACATATTCTTTATTCATTTATCTGTTGATGGACACTTAGGTTGCTTCCGTGTCCTGGCAATTGTAAATAGAGCTGTAAGGAACATTGTGGTACCTGACTCTTTTTGAATTACGGTTTTCTCAGGATAAATGTCCAGTAGTGGGATTGCTGGGTCGTATGGTAGTTCTATTATTAGTTTTTAAGGAACCTCCATACTGTTCTCCCTAGTGGCTATATAAATTTCCATTCCCACCAGCAGTGCAAGAGGGTTCCCTTTTCTCCAATAAATGTCTCTCCAGCATTTATTGTTTGTAGATTTTTTGATGATTGCCATTCTGACTGCTGTGAGGGGATACCTCACTGTAGTTTTGAATTTCATTTCTCTAATGATTAGTGATGTTCAGCAGCCTTTCATGTGTTTGTTGGCAACCTGTATATCTTCTTTGGAGAAATGTCTGTTTAGGTCTTCT
>NW_006774176.1:0-228 GCF_000442215.2 Lipotes vexillifer
TCTAAGTTCAAAAATGAGTTTTTATAAATAATCAGAGCCTAAGGAGGACAAAGAAGGGACAGTCCATTATGGGTTGAATCTATCAGTAAATGTACATTTCAGATGAGATTTGAGATTGACCTTAAAGAAAGAAGATGACTTAGATATATGAACAGAGAACAAAAAAGGCATGGTGATAGCATGGGCATAGATAGCGTGGCCAATATTTATGTTCTTCATTAAAGATAG
>NW_006774177.1:0-252 GCF_000442215.2 Lipotes vexillifer
CGAGCCCGTGTCCCCTGCATCGGCAGGCGGGCTCTCAACCACTGCGCCACCAGGGAAGCCCTACTAAGGAGTTTTATGAGTGAAATTCCCACTTAGTGTTTCTATTTATGAGATTACTGAACTTTTAAAAATAAAGTTTTTGCATAGAATTTTTTTTAAATGCCAACACTTGTTTTATCTTATCTTTTTTGTGTGTGTGTGTGGTATGCGGGCCTCTCACTGCTGTGGCCTCTCCCATTGCGGAGCACAGGC
>NW_006774178.1:0-308 GCF_000442215.2 Lipotes vexillifer
CCCCCCCCCCCCTGCCGATGCAGGGGACACGGGTTTGAGCCCTGGTCTGGGAGGATCCCACGTGCTGTGGAGCGGCTGGGCCCGTGTGCCACAGCTACTGAGCCTGCGCTCTGGAGCCCGCAAGCCACAACTACTGAGGCCTGCACGCCTGGAGCCTGTGCTCCGCAGCAAGAGAAGCCCCTGCGGTGGGAAGCCCGGGCACCACAACGAAGAGCTGCAACTGGAGAAAGCCCGCGAGCAGCAACGGAGACCCAACTCAGCCAAAAATAAATTAATTAATTAAAAAAAAAAAAAAAAGAAGGAGTTGG
>NW_006774180.1:0-463 GCF_000442215.2 Lipotes vexillifer
ATATACATACATATACACACACACACACACACACACACACACACACACATCCCATATATATATATAGTGCTGGATCATATATAGTGATGTCAGGAGTCCCTGTGACAAGTTCCTGTCATAATTAAGTGGAACAAATAATTACATTATGTGGCAAGTGCTTGAATAGAGGCAAATATGAAAGTAGCTGAAGAAGTGTGACTGATTCCCTGGAGGAGAATAGGATAGCCTCACAGAGTGGGTAGCTTGGAGCTGTACCTAAATGAATCAGTAATTATTTAATAAATTCATACCCAACACATTTCTAAAAGCAAATTGCAAAATACATACAATGCAACAAAATAAGTGTAAAAAGATAAATCAGTATGATTAGAAAATAAAGTTCGAATAATAAGATGGAGCCAGGGCTTCCCTGGTGGAGCAGTGGTTGAGAGTCCGCCTGCCGATGCAGGGAACACGGGTTCGT
>NW_006774181.1:0-2359 GCF_000442215.2 Lipotes vexillifer
ATTGCTTTACAATGTTGTGTTAGTTTCTGCTGTATAACAAAGGGAATCAGCTATACGTATACAAGTTTTAAGTGAAAACAATTCACAGTTCTCCAGGCTCCTTCCTCTGTATTCAAATTCCTCAAGTACAGAGGCCTCACTGCTGCCCACTCCAGCTTGGCCTCATTTTCAGTGGCTATCTGGCCAGGGGGGGATGGGTCCAGCATTTCCCCCTTCCCAGTAGTCAAATCATCCAGGCTAATCTCTGGCAGCTGAGGAGGCTAGAAAAGTTGCTTTTCAACTTCTCTAGCCCGGGCAGATCAAATCAAAAGCAGATGGGGAGAGGAAGTCCCCGGCTAAGAGGCCTGGCGATTTAAAACCAAATTTGAGTCCACTCTCCCATGAGCAGAAAAGCCAATCTACTGACACTGAATCGTGGTGAAGGAAAGTGAAGCATTTATTGCAGGAGCCAAGCAGGGAGTCCAGGCATCTAATGCACAAAAGGCCTGAACTCTCCAATGGCTTTCAGGGAACGGTTTCTAAGGACAGGGTGAGCGAGAGAGCATTGCAAGGTGCAAATCAGCTCATGGACATTCTTCTGACTGGTTGGTGGTGAGGTAACTGGGAGTCAAGATCATCAACCTTCTGGTTCCAACTGGTCTGGGGTCTATGTGCTTGTGGTCAGCATACAGTTAATTTCTTCCACCTGGTGGGGGCTTCAGCATCTGCAAAACAGCTCAAAGGACATGGCTCAGAATATTATCTATAGCCCTTGAGGAGGAACCAAATGTCCTTGACTTTGTTTAATGGCTAAACTATTATTATTTTGTCCTGCTAGACTGTTTTCCTTTGTTTCTGCATTTTCTCACTTCTCTGATTGAATTATTATTTGGAACTCGGGGAAGGCCTAGGAGGCTAAAGTTTTTCTATAAGCGAGAGGCAGGTGGAGGACATTGGAAGGGGGACGGGGCAGAGGGGGTGCTCCTGTCCTGGGAAGGCCCCAGGGTACTGCTTGGTTACAGTCATGCCCCTCTCTGTACATGACTCTCTGGATTGAGTTCTTAACATCTTATGAATCTAAAACCACAGTACGTAATAAACTGATAAAAAAAAATTGGAGCCCATTTGAAATGTAATTTAATAAACATTTGTGTACCTGTATATATCAGGCATTATATTAGAAGCTGGGATATAAAGACAAAATAAAAGTTCAAGCATTCAAGAAGTTCATACTGCAGAGTGCAATTATTCACATGGCAATGAATGAGACACAGGCATGGCCAAGACACTTTAAGACAAGGGGGAGGTGAGGCAAGGCTTTAGGCTTCACCGAGGGAGGTGGCCTGAGCTGGGTATTGAGTGGCAAGCAGACTTCATCAGGTATTAATAGGGAAAAGCCATCTACATAGAGGAATTGTTATGAGCACAGACAGGGAGAAGGGAAAACGACTGTGTTTTGAAAGCACCATGGGATTGGATGTATGATTTGAGCAGGTAAGGAATGACTTGAAATAAGGTTGGTAAGCGGGGCTGAGACTTAGCTGCAAAGGGCAACGTCTGGGTTAATTCCTGTCAAATTTAATGGAAGAAAGACCTCACTAGATTTCAAGCAGGGGAGTGCAGTCACAGTGTATGTTTTAGAAAGTCCACTTAGGTGGCAGTGAAAAAGAGAGACACGGAGGCAGGGAAGATAGTTCAGGACACCAAAAGGAAGGAAGAGATGGGATGGTATATACTTCAGGAAGAGGAGTACTGAAGAAAGTTGGGGTTTTTTTTAAGATGGAAGCGATTTTAATATGTTGTAGGTTGAAGGTCAGTTGCCATTGGAGATGGAGAGAGCAGAGATAATTGACGAAGCTAGATTTTTACCCATGTCTTGCCTTGCATGCCGAGTTGCTTTCAAGTAACTATAGGCAGTGTGTTGTATTAGTTCCTTCGCAAAAGAACACACTAAATATGCAATGCCATTGTATATGGTACGATAATACAATGAAAAGGGAGCAAACGTCAGTAGAGAAATGCCTTCATCCCAGGGTAGATGGAATGACGTGGACTAAAATAGAATATCGTGAAAGTGTAAAGTGATGGATTAAACAAGATCATATCAAAGGGTAGTCAAATTACCAGTCAACCAAAGTGATGTGAAGAGTGGTGACACGAGAGGGACAGCAGCGAGGAAAGGAGAGATCGTGAACATCAGACAGGTGGCACTCAGAAATAAATGACAGTCAGATGAGGAGACAGACAAGGACAGGAGAGTCCCCGTATTTGTGGAAGGGAGAACAACGACTTGGAAGGTTTTTTTTTTGCGGTACACGGGCCTCTCACTGCTGTGGCCTCTCTGGTTGCGGAGCACAGGCTCCGGACGCGCAGGCTCAGC
>NW_006774182.1:0-1407 GCF_000442215.2 Lipotes vexillifer
TCCCTACAATCTTTTCCTCCTCTCTTTAACAGTAACAGACTTAAGCTGGGTTGTGACCTGGTTAGGATACATTTCCCAGGCCTCCAGATACTGGATACATTTTATCAAGTACTTGCCCACGCGACTTCACATGTGCCATCTCTGGGTTGGGGCATCTGAGCAGTGGACTAACTCCTCTATACCGTCTCTCTCTTTCTTATCAGCTGTAACTGCCTTCAAGTAAAAAGAAAATCTCTGAAGAGGATGGCACAGAAACAAGATGGAAGAAACCCCAGTTCCTAAATACCCATTTGAAAACCTGAAACTTAGATCTGGAACAACCACTGGGACTGGAACATGAGAGAAAAATAAACCTCTATCAGCTTGAAACTGTTTGTTTGTGTTGCTGTTGTAGAAATTAAGACTAATCTCACCAGCACACATACAAACATAATCTAATGCACAAATATAAACAAAAGGATATACAGCAGAGGTATTCAGATAGCTGCTGGCTGCTTTAAAGGGTGGAAAAAAGAGTGGAAATAAAAAGGAGTCTATATGTCACACACATTCTCAACAGTGGGCCTCTGCTTAGATGAATGATGATGATGTGCTATAGCATGTGTATATGATAACACAAACCCTTGTAACTAGGTTAAAAAAAGGATAAAAGAGAACAAGGAAAGAAGGCAATAAAATTATAAACTATAGACAATAGTTATTTCTCTACTCAAGAAAAATCTTCATACTTTATTGTATAATACTACAGTCAATAGATTGTAATTAACGTGCATAACTGTGAAGACCAAAACACTCCAAAAATGCTGAAAGGACAAGAGAGCAGGAGAGCTGGGAAGCATTGCATTGGTTAACTCAGCAGTGGCTGTAGCCTCCAACATTCTTCACATGTGTCTAGTGCCAGAGCACCTTATTTCCCTGGACAGTATCCCATTGTACCATACTCTCTAGACCACTTTAAATTGCTTTTTTCTTCACATCCAACCACAATCATGAAAGAAACTTTGTTCAGCTGCCATAATCTTTATAACTGACCTTTTAGAAACTTCCTACTTATTGGTCCTGATAACAGCATTTTTCAGTTGATGTTTTGGTGATTTTTAGGAACATAATTATAGTTGAATTTTCTTTATTCCAGTGATTAGGACTAGATATTTGTTAAATATGAGTCACTGCTGATTGATCTGGACAAATACAGACTTAGATACTTAGCATAACTTTTTACCAAAGCTGAAAACCTCTTAACTGAAAATTCATTTACCAGAGTTTTCATGGCCTTTCCTTCCAGGGTGCATCTGCTGCTTTGAACTCTGGGTGGTCATTCTTCCCTAAACCTCACCCATGGGCTTCCCTGGTGGCGCAGTGATTGAGAGTCCACCTGCCGATGCAGGGGACGTGGGTTCGTGCCCC
>NW_006774183.1:0-2235 GCF_000442215.2 Lipotes vexillifer
CCGTGTCCCCCGCATCGGCAGGCGGACTCTCAACCACTGCGCCACCAGGGAAGCCCCAGAAGTGATTTTTGAGTCAAGACCTCAAGGAGGCTGTTGGCTCCTTCCCACAACCCTAGGAGGGAGAGACCACCGTCATCCTTATTTTCCACGTGAGGAAAGTGAGGCTCAGAGGGGGTCAGTGACTACCCCACAGCCACACAGCCGCTGAGGGACAGAGCCGGTTCCGGCCCCTGCACACTGGCTGTGACTCTGCTCCTCCGCTGTCTCCCTCAGACCCTCGGGGTGCTCCAGGTCTGGGGCTGTCCTGGGCTGCATCTCCCCCCTCCCCCAGCTCTGGGGCGCTGCAGCAGCTGCCAGGAAGGAGCGGAGGACCCCGCACGCTTCCCCCGGGGGCTCTTCCCCCTCCATCCCCCCAGTTTTCTAACAAGCAGGGAGGAAAGATGTCAGAGAACACAGCTAGAATTCATTTCAATACGAATTCTGGAACCTCATTTTCAGCAGATAATGAAATTACTTTTTAATTACAAACAGAATATGTGTGCATTCCCCTGAGTGGGCTCAGGCGGGTGTGGAGGGGAGAGAAATGAAGACGGCTAAGCAGGAAGGGGCCAGGCTGGCATTTCCCGCCCACTTTCCCGCACGTCAGAATCAACACGGGCCGCCCTGCTGGGGCCCAGCGAGAATGGTCCCTTCCTCCGTCACGTCTGAAGGTCGTGAGCGTGTCCAGGTGCCCCTCCTGCCCGGTCACCAGTCAGACCCCTCAGATCTTCCCTCGGGCTCTGCTCCACGTGGGCAGCACATCCGCCCCGTAGCCCGCCCCCTCCTAAGGGCTCCAGAGGGAGCACCGCCGAGTTTCAGCCAAAACAGGGAAAAGCAATCACTCTGAGGTCAGCGCTGTCAGATGGGCTCAGGCTCCGGCCCAGAGGGGCGTCCGCAGTGAGGGAGCGGGTCCTCCTGACCCAGGGGCGTCTGAAGCCAGTGGAGAGCCCGGCCCAGTGTGCAGAGTCCCTGCAGACGGAGGGACCGCAGACCTTCCTTCCTGGAGACGCGGGTCTGCAGTGGCGCTGGCAGAGGATGGACCGTCCCCTCCCGCTTGCTCCCTGGGAGAGCCCCTCCCTGTGCCCTTGACCTGGGCCGGCCCTGGCTGGAGTGTCCAGGCTCCAGGCCGGGTCAGTGCTGAAGGGAGACTCCCAGGGGGGCAGCCAGCAAGTGCTTCCTGGGGACTGTCCCCAGCTCTGGCCACCAAGTGACTGAGGCAGGATGGCCTGATGGGCAGACCCTGCAGCCAGAGGGAGCCTGTGCAGATGCTGGCTCCGTGGCTGCCCGCTGGGAAGGGTTGAGCACCCGCTGCATCAGAGCAGCCTGGCCCTGGGCGGGGAGGGGACATCTGAGAGGAGCTAGCCCAGAACCACCTGGGAGGGACGGGCACAGATGGTGACAGCGACCCCAAGTGGCCCTGCCCCTCAGAGCCACCCTCGTCCCGGAAAGTGCCTTCTGTCGGCTTTCTGCTCATCCTCGACCCTCCGCCCTTGTGGTGGGACCTGGGGTCCCAGCACAATGTGCTCCACGAGCAGATGGCGGCCCCCAGTCCCCGTGTCATGTCCCGCCTGCCTTTCACATGAAAATGGGGGGAGACAGCCACACAGATGTCCACCAAGCTGGCCTGGCCTGGCAGTGGGGACCCGAGGCCACGTCCACACCAGGTGCCTGGAGTGGCCCCCGGACAAACGGCCGCTGGTCGGTGCTTCTCCTGCCCGTGGCCTCGCTCCCTCCCAGCCCTGTCCGTCCTCTACCCAGAAAAATCACACCTGTTTCCTCCCCCTCCCCCAACCCCAGCCCCGCCTCTGAGGCCACAGGATGGGATCACCCAGTGGGCTGGCCTGGCTGGGGCCCGGTGAGTGTGGGCAGGGCCTCCCATTTTGAGGAGATGCCCAGTGCCCCCGCCATAGTGAAGAGCAGAGCGGGCATCTCTGCTGGAGCAGAAGCAGCCCCCGAGGACGGACTCCCGCCCGAGCCCATCACAAGCCCCTCCTCTGCTCCCTCACAAGACCCCGGGGCAGCGGAGAACGGGGTCGCCCCACTGTTCATTTGTTCATTCTGTCATTCATTCATTCAACAAGTGCTATGGGGGTTCCCCAACCAGAAGGTGAGGATGACAACAGTCCCCACTGAAGGGCAGTTGGAGGATTAACTCGAAGGTGCTGGGAGCCCCTGGCAGGGCCTGGCTCAGAGGGC
>NW_006774184.1:0-1166 GCF_000442215.2 Lipotes vexillifer
CCCGAAGCCTTAACCTGACCCGTACCCTAATGCTAACCCGTACACTAACACTAACCCATGCCCTAACACGAACGCTCACCCTAAACCGTTGTCATACCCAAACCTTTACCCTAAACCGTCCCCATACCCTAACCCTAACACGAACACTAACATTAACCCGAAGCCTTAACCAATCCGTGACATAATACTAACCCGTTCACTAACACTACCCCATGCCCTAACACGTACGCTAACCCTTAAACGTTGTCGTATCCTAACCTTTACCCTAAACCTTCCCCATACCCTAACCCTAACCCTAACACGAACCCTAACATTAACCCGAAGCCTTATCCTAACCTGTGCCCTAATCCTAACCCACACACTAACACTAACCCATGCCCTAACACATACACTAACCCTAAAGAGTTGTTAACCTGTAACCTAAACCCTCTCTGTTTCCTAACCCTAAACCTAACACTAACACTAAGCTTAACCATTACCCGAAGCCTTAACCTAAATGATGCCCTAATCCTAATTCGTACACTAACACTAACCCGTGCCGTAACACATATGCTAAACCTAAACGGTTGCTGTACCTTAACCTATACCGTAAACCGTCTCCGTTCCCTAACCATAACACTAACAATAACCATTACCCTAAACCTTAACCTAACGCGTGCCCTAATGCTAACCCGAACACTAACACTAACCCTTGCCCTAACACGTACGCTAACACTAAACCGTTGTCTTACCCTAACCTTTACTCTAAACGGTCCCCGTACCCTAATCCTAACCCTAACCCTAACACGAATCCTAACATTAACCCGAAGCCGTAACCTAACCCATGCCGTAATCCTAACCTGTACACTAACACTAATCCGTGGCTAACACGTACGCTAACCCTAAAGTGTGTTCGTACCCTAATCGGTACACTAAACCATCCCCATTCCCTAACGCTAACCGTAACCCTAACACTAACCGTAACTTTACCCGAAGCCTTAAACTACCCCGTACCCTAATCCTAACCTGTACACTAACACTAACCCATGCCCTAACATGTACGCTAACCTTAAACCGTGGTCGTACCCTAACCGGTAGCCTAAACCATCCCCGTTCCCTAACCATAACCCTAACCCTTACCCGAAGCCTTAACCTAACCCGTGCCCTAATCCTAACCCGTACACTAA
>NW_006774185.1:0-202 GCF_000442215.2 Lipotes vexillifer
GGCACGGGTTAGGGTAAGGCTTCGGGTAAGAGTTAGGTTTAGGGTTAGGGTTAGGGTTAGGGTTAGGGAACGGGGATGGTATAGGGTACAGCATAGGGTACGAAAATGTTTTAGGGTTAGCGTACGTGTTAGGGCACCCGTTAGTGTTAGCGTACGGTTTAGGATTAGGGCACGGGTTAGGGTAAGGCTTCAGGTAAGGGTT
>NW_006774186.1:0-3569 GCF_000442215.2 Lipotes vexillifer
CCTGGACCAGGGCTGGAACCCGTGTCCCCTGCATTGGCAGGCGGATTCTTAACCACTGCGCCATCAGGGAAGTCCTGGTGGGAGCATTTCTTGACTTTGTTAGTCTAGTTAATGAATCAGCTATTTAAGATTTTACTCAACTGGTATGTTCTTTGTTTTTTGTCACTTTGAATGGTTTTGCTCTGAGCCGATTCTCCACACTGAAGCCAGAGTGAACTTTTCAGAGCCCAGATTTGATCCGTATCGTTCTCCTGGTGAAAACCCTCAGAAAGCTTCCCACGGCTCTCAGGATAAGGACAAAACCCCGTAACATGGCCCTGACCCCCTTCCCCCACCATATATTGTCTCACCCTCGCTCCCTGCTCTCAGCTCCAATGCCACAGTCCCTTGAAGCTGCCCCAGAGCCTTTGCTCAGGCCTCCCTCCCTCTTTATCTTCCTTTCTAGAAGGCGGAAGCTGCCCAACAGCCTTTTCCAGGCCCTCCTTACATCACGTGTCTGCCGTTTGCAGATGCCTGCATCCTTTACAACAGCACAGCTCATTTGTGTGGTTAGTTACTTGCTCTGCCTCCTCCACAGCCCAGAAGCTCCATGAGAGCTGCAACTGTATCTGGTTTTGCTCACCATGGTGTCCAAAACACCCAGACCAGTCCCTGGTACACAATATCTGCTCAATAAACATTTGTTAAATAAATGAATGAATTATGAACTCCAGACCCCAGCTTCTGAAACTGAATGTCCTCAGCCCCCACTGCCTAGCATTTCTCCAGGTATCAGGTCCTCTCTCCAACCTCAGTCTCCCCATCTTTTAAAGGGGTTACTAATTCTTTCCTGGCCTCCAGAACAAGGTGGTTTTGAGACTCACAAAAGCTAGCAGGGGCCCTGCAGTGTGGTGCTTAAAAACATGGGCTTTGGTCTCTGAAGGACCAGAGTGCGGATCCCTGCTCAGCCCCCACTAGCTGGGCAGTGGTTATCCTGCTGGTATTGCTTATAATTGCGCGCGATTCCATCAACATTTGCACCTGAACATGTAAGATATTCTAAGTTCTCATTATTCGTTCATATATCTCCTAACATCTTCATAACTTTGTGATACAGTGATTTTTGCACCCTATATAGCACCAACATGTAAAACAGGTTTCCTCCTTTACAGACAGGGTTTTCACATTTATTCTCCCCATGAAGACTATTATCCCCACTTCTAGATGATGAAACTGAGGCTCAGAGAGGTCCACTGACTTCCCAAAGCCACGCAACTGGGAAATATAGTGACAACCCAAGTCATGCTGCAAAGTGGAGCCAGGAATCCCCACCATAGGGTGGTGGGTGAGGGCTCGGCCCAGGACGTGGCACCGTGCCACACACACAGCACTCAACAAGCGCAGGCACCACTCGCTGCCCAAGGAACAGCCCAGGAAGGCAAATGCCCAGGAAGGCAGGACAGTGGTTCTGTGCCCACCACCCCTCCACTGGCGCTGAGCCTGGAGTGTTCAGGAATTACTGGTCGTTGATATGCACTCTCTCTCTCTCCATTTGCCTTCACTTAAGGACCATCCCCTGTCCCTGTCAGTCCTGTGCCACAGGTCAGCATGCCTGCATGCAGGCCCTGCCCTGCAGATGGACCCTTGTTACACCGAGAGGCTCCTGCCAGCCTCAGCCCCTCACCAGGGAAGAAGGCCAGCTACACCAATGAAGACGAGCCCCCTCCCGGTGCCTTGGTCACTGCAGGGACAGATCAGAATCTCTAGCAGATCCAGGGGTTCTCAGCCCAGAGAACCCGGGACCCTCATCCTCCCTCCAGGCCATTTGCCTTCTGCTGCAGAGAGAGGGCCTGGTGGGCTGAGATGCTGTTTTTGGAATCCCAGGACACCATTTCCATCGAGCAGCCCCAATTGACACCCACTGGGGTCCCACATGAAGGGCGGAGCGGGGGGTGTTCGATGGCTCGGTGTGCTCATGAGACTCGTGGATCACGAAAACGATTAGAGTTACAGTCCAAAACGCCTGGCTCTAGCACAAAGCGCCTGGCCTATTCACCGTGCCCCTCGGTGGGCCCGGCTGCCACACCCCACCCACACCTCTGCCCAGAAAAGAGAGGTTCATTACTTGTTGCAGTGGGTCATATGGACACAAATTTCACTGCACATTCTTTAGACAGAATTAACAAAGAACGGCAGCAGAGGCTACCACTCTCCCCCCACTATGTCCTCCACTTCCCTGATGCTCTTGTCCCCGGAAAAGCAGAGAGGAGTGTGGGCACTCAACTGCCCCAGCCACAGAGATTACCCCATCCGTTTACTAAAGAGCAGGGCTGGCCTCAGCATCGTGGAGCAAACAAAGGTTAATGACCGCGTCTCTCCCAGACTGTCTCCTTTCCTTAACTGGTTCTTGCCAGCTTAGAATGGAAGCCTGCTTTCACCAAAGATGCCTATATATTTATAGGAAGAACAAGGAGACGCTTTGCCTCGGGGCTAAAAGTACTTACCTAAAATAACAAGTGTAGGCAAGGATGTAGAAACTGAGCCCTCATACATTGCTAGGGGGAATGTAAAATAGTGCAGCTGCGTGGAAAACAGTTTGACAGTTCTTCCAAAAAAAAACACAGAATCATCATATGACCTAGTAATTCCATTCCTAGGTATATATCCAGAAGAACTGAAAGCAGGGACTCAAAGATACTTACACATCATGTTCACAGCAGCACTATTCAAAATAGCCAAAGGTAGGCAAAACCCAAACAACCCCATCTGTCCGTTGATTGATGAATGGGTAAACCAAATGTGGTCTATCCAAGCAGTGGAATATTATTCAGCCTTAAAAAGGAATGAAATTCTGATACATGTTACAGCATGGATGAAACTTGAAAACATGCTATGTGAAAGCAGCTAGATACAAAAGGACAAATGTTGTGTGACTCCAATTACACATGTCTATTCATTTGTCCAATTACATTTGCCTATTCTGAGGCACCCAGAATAGACAAATCCATAGAGACAGAAAGAAGGATGGTGGTGGCCAGGGGCTGGGGGAAGGGAGAATGTGGAGTCATTGTTTAATGAGTACAGAGTTTCAGAGTCAGATGATGAAAGAGTTCTGGGAATGGAAAGTGGCAATGGTTGCACAACATCGTGGATGTGCTTAATGCCACTGAATTGTATGCTTAAAATTGATAAAATGGCAAAAATGAAAAAAGTGCTGTCTATAAGCAGAAGGTCCTTTCCTTTCAAGGTTCAGTTTCATTCTTCACTCAACCGTAGTTCACTGCGAGTCAGCCTCAAGGCAGAATGGAATAAAGTGTTCTGTATCCATAAGGAGCTCCCCTATGAGTGGGTTCTGGGTGCAGACACTTAGATCACAGTCCTAGTACAGGGAGATCATAAAGTTACTGTCCAGCGAGTAAAGCTCAAGGTTCAAGGAAGAAGCCTGCAGTATGGTAGCCCAGCTCCCACCTGAAACCTCTCCGCAGGTTTTGGGGCTTCGAGGCAGCAAAGGTGACAAGTCACCCCCCAATGTATTCATGGGGGAGGAACAGAGGGAGAAATGGGGGAGGCGGGGCAGCCAGAGGGGTTCA
>NW_006774187.1:0-215 GCF_000442215.2 Lipotes vexillifer
TAAAGAATGTTACAAGAGACAAGGAAGGACACTACATAATGATCAAGGGATCAATCGAAGAAGTTATAACAGCTATAAATATATATGTACCCAACATAGGAGCACCTCAAAACATAAGGCAACTGCTAACAGCTATAAAACAGGAAATCAATAGTAACACAATAATAGTGGGGGACTTTAACACCTCACTTACACCAATGGACAAATCATCCAAA
>NW_006774188.1:0-9607 GCF_000442215.2 Lipotes vexillifer
GGGAATTTTTTTTTTTTTTTTTTTTTTAAGATCCAAACTGCTTTTCTTAAGGCTCTGGACTACCCTAACTTTCATAAGTATATTTGCAAGCTTCCCTGCCTTTTACTCCTTTGAGCCCTTGCTCATTTGGTTCCACAAAAGTAGAATGTCCTTAGAACACATCTAACATATATCAAAATCCTACTTGACCTTCAAGGCACAATTTAAACGTCATTTCCTCCCTCAAGAATTCTACGGTAATAATTTCTGTTACTGCACCCTACGTTTATTCTGAGGAGAAAGAAACTACCACTTCATGAGCCTCTACTACATGCTCTATAAAAGAATTTCATTTTAATCTTCTTAACAGTCCTACAAAGTACTATTCTCTCCATTCTGCAGAATGGGAAACTAAGGCTATGAGAGGTTACACAGCACAATAATGTCATGGATATGAGATTCAAATGAAGCCTGTCTGATTTCAAAGTCCATGGTCTTTATATAATTTCATGCTGCCTCTATTATAGCCTTCACCATAGACTGAGTTATGATGAGTTGTTTGTATGTCAGTCCACCCTCATAAGTTGTGAGATCTTTGAAGGCAAAGGCCCTATCCTATTTAGGTTTGAATATTCCGTTCCTGGCACAGTGTCTATTATGTAGTACATACAGCACTCTAGTAGTGCTAGAAATAATATGAAGAAATTAATACAATGTTCATTTTTCTCATATAATTAGCTCTCGTATGACATCATGACCATAAAAAATAAGTACATGGCTTCCAGCCATAGCAGTAACTGGGACCAGAGCTGTCCTCCTATTATAAGCAATGAGAAACCTGGATAAAATATACAAAAGAATTATTGTTACACCTTGGACAAAAGTCAGTATAGGACTGGATCCCTAAGCTAAGGGAAATGAC
The DNA here is from genome assembly GCF_000442215.2 of Lipotes vexillifer. Classification (NCBI taxonomy): domain Eukaryota; kingdom Metazoa; phylum Chordata; class Mammalia; order Artiodactyla; family Lipotidae; genus Lipotes; species Lipotes vexillifer. The sequence continues at coordinate 902 of NW_006774188.1, forward strand.
CAAGGTAAGCTCCCAAATTACCCAGAATGTCTGTCTGGAAGCATTTTCTGGAATGCAGCACAGTGAGTGGTAACCCAAACAGAGTATAGATGTCTTGCTGAGTTGGGGTGAACAGAGTTCAGAATTTAAAGAGGAGGAAGGGGATGGAATCTGCAGGACAGAGTACTAAAGAGGAGGCAGCTATGCAGAGAAAAGCTTGAGAAATCTGTATAGGGGTCTTATTGAGACTCTGGGTGAAAACTAAGCTGCACATGCACAGAATAAATGCCACAGAGACAAGCAAAGTTCAATGAGTGGTAATCTAAATAACATCCAGAATTCATACAAGTCTGTGAAATATTTTGACCAGCTAAAGTACAGGTCTTGATGAATACCTAGAGCATTGCACAGAGACTCCAGAAGGGTCCCTAGCTCTAGGGTAGTACTCCTTAAAAGTTAGAATGCATCAAAAAACTAGGAGGGTTAGTTAAAACACAGACTGCTAAGCATCACCCCACAGTTTTTTATTTAGTGATTCTGGAGCAAAGTTCTAGAATCCACATTTCTAACAATTTCCCACATGATACTGATGCTGTTGGTTCAGATACCATATTTTGAGAACCACTGCCCTAGTGGAAAGACAACTCTAGACACACTCCAACCCAGGTCAAAAGAACTGATCCAAAATTAACTCAAACAACTGGCTATAACTAAGTCTAACACACTCTTAATAGAAAGACAATAAAATTCCGCATTTGACAAAATAACATTCACAGTGTCCAGCATCTAATAAAAACTATCAGACATGCAAGGAAGCAAGAGAATGAGACCCATAAATGAGAAAAATTAGTAAATAAAATGGCTATGTGAATGACAAAGATACAGAAATAGATAAATACTGCAAAAGAACTAAAATTATTTATAACGTGGATATAAAGGGAAACATAAAAATAATGAGAGAGACAAGCATCTTAGATAGCCTCATCCACCAGAGGGCAGACAGCAGAAGCAAGAAAAACTACAATTCTGCAGCCTGAGGAATGAAAACCACATTCACAAAAAGACAGACAAAATGAAAAGGCAGAGGACTATGTACCAGATAAAGGAACAAGATAAAAACCCCAGAAAAACAACTAAATGAAGTGGAGACAGACAACCTTACAGAAAAAGAATTCAGAATAATGGTAGCGAAGATGATCCAGGACCTCGGAAAAACAATGCAGGCAAAATTCAAAAGGATGCAAGAAATGTTTACCAAAGACCTAGAAGACTTAAAGAACCAAAAAACAGACATGAACAATACAATAACTGAAATGAAAAATACACTAGAAGGAATCAATAGCAGAATAACTAAGGCAGAAGAATGGATAAGTGACCTGGAAGACAAAATGGTGGAATTCACTGCTGTGGAAGAGAATACAGAGAAAAGAATGAGAAGAAATGAAGACAACCTAAGAGGCCCCTGGGACAACATTAAATGCAACAACATTCACATTATAAGGGTCCCAGAAGGAGAAGAGAGAGAGAAGGACCAGAGAAAGTATTTGAAGAGATTATACTTGAAAACTTCCCTACCATTGGAAAGGAAATAGCCACCCAGGTCCAGGAAGTGCAGAGAGTCCCAGGCAGGATAAACTCAAGGAGAAACACACTAAGACACATAGTAATCAAATTGACAAAACATAAAAACAAAGAAAAATTATTAAAAGCAACAAGGGATGAAAGGGAAGAAACTACAACCAAGATTGTTCTACCTGGCAAGGATCTCATTCAAATTTAATGAAGAAATCAAAAGCTTTACAAACTAGCAAAAGCTAAGAGAATTCAGCACCACCAAACCAGCTCTACAACAAATGCTAAAGGATCTTCTCTAAGTGGGAAACACAAGAGAAGAAAAGGGCCTACAAAAATGAACACATAACAATTAAGAAAATGGTATTAGGAACATACATATCGATAAGTACCTTAAATGTGAATGGATTAAATGCTGCAACCAAAAGACACAGGCTTGCTGAATGGATACAAAACCAAGACCCATATATATGCTGTTTACAAGAGACCCACTTCAGACCTAGGGACACATACATACTGAAAGTGAGGGGATGGAAAAAGATATTCCATGCAAAGGGAAATCAAAAGAAAGCTGGAGTAGCAATGCTCATATCAGATAAAATAGACTTTAAAATAAAAAATGTTACAAGAGACAAGGAAGGACACTACATAATGATCAAGGGATCAATCCAAGAAGAAGATATAACAATTATAAATATATATACACCCAACATAGGAGCACCTCAGTACATAAGGCAAATGCTAACAGCTATAAAAGAGGAAATTGACACTGACACAATAATAGTGGGGGACTTTAACACCTCACTTACACCATTGGACGGATCATCCAGACAGAAAATTAATAAAGAAACACATGCTTTAAATGACACAATAGGCCAGATAGATTTAATTGATATTTATAGGACATTCAATCCGAAAACAGCAGATTACACTTTCTTCTCAAGTGCACACGGAACATTCTCCATGATAGATCACATCTTGGGTCACAAATCAAGCCTCGGTAAATTTAAGAAAATTGAAATCCTATCAAGCATCTTTTCTGACCACAGAACTATGAGATTAGAAATCAATTACTACGGAAAAAAAAGTAAAAACACAAACACATGGAGGCTAAATAATACGTTACTAAATAACCAAGAGTTCACTTAAGAAATCAAAGAGGAAATCAAAAAATACTTAGAGACAAATGACAATGAAAACATGATGATCCAAAACCTGTAAGATGCAGCAAAAGCAGGCCTAAGAGAGAATTTTATAGGAATACAGTGGTACCTCAAGAAACATTTCAAATAAACAATCTAACGTTACACCTAAAGGAACTAGAGAAAGAAGAACAAACAAAACCCAAAGTTACTAGAAGGAAAGAAATCATAAAGATCAGAGCAGAAATAATTGAAAGAGAAACAAAGAAAACAAGAGCAAAGATCAATAAAACAAAAAGCTGGTTCGTTGAGAAGATAAACAAAATTGATAAACCATTAGCCAGACTCATCAAGAAAATGAGGGAGGGCTTCCCTGGTGGCGCAGTGGTTGAGAGTCCGTCTGCCGATGCAGGGGACACGGGTTCGTTCCCTGGTTCGGGAAGATCCCACATGCCACGGAGCGACTGGGCCCGTGAGCCATGGCCGCTGGGCCTGCGCGTCCGGAGCCTGTGCTCTGCAACGGGAGAGGCCACAACAGTGAGAGGCCCGCGTACCGCAAAAAAAAAAAAAAAAAAAAAAAAAAAAAGAAAATTAGGGAGAGGGCTCAAATCAATAAAATTAGAAATGAGAAAGGAGAAGTTACAACAGACACCTCAGAAATACAAAGCATCCTAAGAGACTACTACAAGCAGCTCTATGTCAATAAAATGGACAACCTGGAAGAAATGGACAAATTCTGAGAAAGGTATAACCTCCCAAGACTGAACCAGGAAGAAATAGAAAATATGAACAGAACAATCACAAGTAATGAAATTGAAACTGTTATTAAAAATCTTCCAACAAAGTCCAGGACCAGATGGCTTCACAGGTGAATTCTATCAAACATTTATTTATTTATTTATTTATTTATTTATTTATTTATTTATTTTATAAATTTATTTATTTTATTTATTTTTGGCTGCTTTGGGTCTTCGTTGCTGCGTGTGGGCTTGCTTTAGTTGCAACAAGCGGGGGCTACTTCTTCATTGCGGTGTGCTTGCTCCTCATTTCGGTGGCTTCTATTGTTAGGGAACATGGACTCTACGTGCACGGCCTTCAGCAGTTGTGGCTTGCAGGTACACTAGTTGTGGCTTGTGGACTCTAGAGCACAGGCTCTGTAGCTGTGGCACATGGACTTAGTTGCTCCACAGCATGTGGGACCTCCCTGGGCCTCCCTGGGCCAGGGCTCAAACCTGTATCCCCTGCACTGGCAGGCAGATTCTTACCCATTGTGCCACCAGGGAAGCCCCTGTCAAACATTTAGAGAAGAGCTAACACTCATCCTTCTCAAACTCTTCCAAAAATTGCAGAGGAAGGAACACTCCCAAACTCGTTCTATGAGGCCACCATCACCCTGATACCAAAACCAGACAGAGATATTACAAAATCAGAAAATTACAGACCGATATCACTGATGAATATAGATGTAAAAATCCTCAACAAAATACTAGCAAACAGAATCCAACAACACATTAAAAGGATCATACACCATGATGAAGTGGGATTTAACCCAGGGATGCAAGGATTCTTCAATATATGCAAATCAATCAATGTGATACACCATATTAGCAAACTGAAGAATAAAAACCATATGATCATCTCAATAGATGCAGAAAAAGCTTTTGACAAAATTCAACACCCATTTATGATAAAAACTCTCCAGAAAGTGGGCATAGAGGGAACCCACCTCAACATCATAAAGGCCATATATGACAAACCCACAGCAAACATCATTCTCCATGGTGAAAAACTGAAAGCATTTCCTCTAAGATCAGGAACAAGACAAGGATGTCCACTCTCACCACTATTATTCAACATAGCTTTGTAAGTCCCAGCAATGACAATCAGAGAAGAAAAAGAAATAAAAGGAATACAAATTGGAAAAGAAGAAGCAAAATTGTCACTGTTGACATGATACTATACATAGAAAATCTTAAAGATGCCACCAGAAAACTACTAGAGCCAATCAATGAATTTGGTAAAGTTCAGGAGAAATTTGGCAGGATACAAAATTAATGCCCAGAAATCTCTTGCATTCCTATACACTAACAACCAAAGATCAGAAAGAAAAATTAAGGAAACAATCCCATTCACCATTACAACAAAAAGAATAAAATACCTAGGAATAAATCTACCTAAGGAGGTGAAAGACCTATACTCAGAAAACTATAAGACACTAATGAAAGAAATCAAAGATCACACAAACAGATGGAGAGATATACCATGTTCTTGTATTGGAAGAATCAATATTGTGAAAATGGCTGTACTTCCCAAAGCAATCTACAGATTCAATGCAATCCCTATCAAATTACCAATGGCATTTTTTACAAAACCAGAACAATAAATCTTAAAATTTGTATGGAGACACAAAAGACCCCAAATAGCCAAAGCAATCTCGAGGGAAAAAAACGGAGCTGGAGGAATCAGACTCCCTGACTTCAGACTGTACTACAAAGCTACAGTAATCAAGACAATATGGTACTGGCACAAAAACAGAAATATAGATCAATGGAACAGGATAGAAAGCCCAGAGATAAACCCACGCACCTGTGGTCAACTAATCTATGACAAAGGAGGCAAGGATATACAATGGAGAAAAGACAGTCTCTTCAATAAGTGGTGCTGGGAAAACTAGACAGCTACATGTAAAAGAATGAAATTAGAACACTCCCTAACACCATACACAGAAAAAACCTCAAAATGGATTAAAAATGTAAGACCGGACACTATAAAACTCTTAGAGGAAAACATAGGAAGAACACTCTTTGACATAAATCACAGCAAGATCTTTTTTGATCCACCTCCTAGAGTAATGGAAATAAAAACAAAAATAAACAAATGGGACCTAATGAAACTTAAAAGCTTTTGCACAGCAAAGGAAACTGTAAACAAGACGAAAAGGCAACCCTCAGAATGGGAGAAAATATTTGCAAACGAATCAAGGAACAAAGGATTAATCTGCAAAATATATAAACAGCTCATACAGCTCAATATTAAGAAAACAAACAACCCGATCAGAAAATGGACAGAAGACCTAAATAGACATTTCTCCAAAGAAGACATAGAGATGGCCAAGAGGCACATGAAAAGCTGCTCAACATCACTAATTATTAGAGAAATGAAAATGGAAATGACAATGAGGTATCACCTCATACCAGTTAGAATGGGCATCATCAGAAAATCTACAAACAACAAATGCTGGAGAGGGTGTGGAGAAAGGGGGACCTTCTTGCACTGTTCGTGGGAATGTAAATTGATACAGCCACTATGGAGAACAGTATGGAGGGTCCTTAAAAAACTAAAAATAGAATTACCATATGATCCAGCAATCCCACTACTGGGCATATACCCAGAGAAAACCATAATTCAAAAAGACACATGCCCCGCTATGTTCATTGCAGCACTATTTACAACAGACAGTTCATGGAAGCACCCTAAATGCCCATCAACAGACGAATGGGTAAAGAAGATGTGGTACATATATACAATGGAGTATTACTCAGCCACAAAAAGGAACAAAATTGGGTCATTTGTAGAGATGTGGATGGACCTAGAGACCATCATACAGAGTGAAGTAAGTCAGAAAGAGAAAAACCAATATCATGTATTAACACATGTATGTGGAATCTAGGAAAATAGTACATATGAACCCATTTTCAAGGCAGAAATAGAGACACAGATGTAGAGAACAAACGTATGGACACCAAGGGGAGAAAGTTGGGGGTGGGGTGGGATGAATTGGGAGATTGGGATTGACATATATACACTAATATGTACAAAATAGATAACTAATAAGAACCTGCTCTATAAAAAAATTAATAAAATAAAATTGAAAACAATGTAAAAAAATAAGAACCTGCTGTATAAATAAATAAATTAAATTAAATTTAAAAATTCAAAAAAAAAAAGAAATGTTAAAGAATATTCATCAGGATAAAGTTAAATGAGGCCAGATGAAAACCTGCATCTACATAAAGGAACAAAGAACATCAGAAAAGGTAAATATGTAGCATTTATTATTAATATTTAGTTTCAATACTTAATATTTACTAATAAATATTGAATGATTTATAAATTATATTAAATCTTTTTATAAATTAAACTTTAATAAATTTATAAAATGAATTTAATTTAAATATTAGTGTTTAATGTTAAAGTAAACATAAAAGACTTTTTTCTTCATTTATTTAATTCCTTCAAAGATTGTTTAAAGCAAAGTGGTTACCTTTTAACAAGCAATTGTTTGGTACCACTATGTATCACACATTATGAAAGAATCTAGGGATATAGAGACGAATCAGAAATAATATTTGCCCTCAAGAAGCTTATAAGGGGACTTCTCTGGTGGTCCGGTGGTTAAGACTTTGCCTTCCATTGCAGGGGGTGCAGGTTCGATCCCTGGTCAGGGAGCTAAGATCCCACATGCCTCACGACCAAAAAACCAAAACAGAAAACTGAAGCAATATTGTAACAAATTCAATAAAGACTTTAAAAATGGTCCACATCAAAAAAAAAAAATCTTTGAAAAAAAAAAAAAAGCTTATGAGGAAGAAAGATAACCAAATATATTTATATATATCCAATAATCTAAAGATATTTGAGAAAAGTATGTAGTTTCTATAGTGGGGGCAAGGAAAGAAAGGGTCATTTCTGCTTGGAGGTAAGTTCTACAGAAAAGCCTTCACCAAAGGTGATGCCAGAGTTAAGATCTGAAAGATATACAGATTTTCAATAAGTGAATTTGGGGATGGAGGCAGGAAAACACAGTGTATTCCAGAAAGAGAAGAGGCATGAGATAGTGTGAGTCAGTAAATAATTCAGTAAGGCTGAAGCAGAAGACAGAAAGGGAACAGAGGTGAGACTAGAGAAATAGAGATGATAGATCATAAAAATCCATATCATGAAAAGGAGTATGGATTTCAAAGACAACTGGGAGTACCTGAAAATTTTTAATTGCAGACTAACATTTTCTTTGTGTTTTTGTGTCTTCGTATTTTTGTTCATTTGTTTTAAAGAGCACTTTGATAACAGAGATAATAGGAAAAGGATAAGGTATATGGAAAGGGCTGGGGACAGGGTTGGAAATATGGATACTGAACAGCATATATACACAGAGGATATTGTATAACTTAGGAAATGACTAAGGAAACCTTAACTAAGGGGATGATGAATCACTCTCTTCCCCTTGATACACTTCCTTCACTTGTCTTCCAGGACACCACACTTGACTTCCCCATTACCTCACTGGTTGCTTCTTCTCAGTCTCCTTTGTCAATTCCCTTTCTTACCCCATCTCACCCAAACCTAGACTTCTTAGTATTGAAGAGCACTGTGCTCAGTTCTTGCCCCTTTTCCCTATCTACTCATTCTTTCAGGGCTTTCATATAGTCTTTGGTTTTAAATACCATATATTTGCATCTGACTCTCAAATTTATTTCCACTGAATTCTGAACTCACATATCTGACTATCGATTCAATACCTTCACTTGGATTTCAAATAGACATCTCAAAGTTAACAAGTCCAACAATTCAGGGTCTATTGTTCGCTTCTAAACCTCTTCCACCCACAGCATTTCCATCTCAGTCAATGGGAAACAGTTACTCAGAACAACAACAAAAACCAAAAAAAAAAAACCCTTAGATTTATCTTGACTCTTTCTGTTATGCCCAATATCTAATCTATTAGAAACTCCTGTTGTCTCTGTCTTCTAAACATCCAGAATCCAACCTCATCTCACCACCTCCACTTACCGCTAACCACTCCATCCAAGCTACCTTCTTTTCTTGATTAAAATATTCCAACGACCTCCTAACTGGTCTCTCTGCTGCAACCCTTGCTCACACAATCCACTCTCAGCCCAGCAATCAAAGTGACTCTTTTAAAATATAAAGGTTCATCTTCCGGGTGTCTCTCCTCTGCTCAACGCATCCCTCCACCCAATGCCCAACAAAGGCCCTACACGAACTGACCACT
>NW_006774188.1:9617-39817 GCF_000442215.2 Lipotes vexillifer
GCTCTATAATCTCGTTTCCCATGGCTCTTCCCCTTGCTCTCTTGTACTCCAGGTGTACTGGCTTCCTTGGTGGTCCCTGAACTCACCAAGCATGTTCTCATCTTACAGCCTTTGCACTGGCTTCTTCCCTCTGGAAAGCTTTTCCCCAGATATTCTCGTGGCTCATTCCTTTACCTCCTTCAGGTTTATGCTCAGATTTCATCTTCTCAGTGAGGTCTACACAGACCACCATTTTTAAACCACAACTCTTTCCATACCTGCACAGTCCCAAACCCCGATCCTACCCTACTTTTTCTTTTTTCATAGCATTAACACCTTCTAAAATACTATACAATTCACTTAACTCTTAGATCTAGTCTGTATTATCTGTCTTCACCACAAGCTTCATGAAGGCAGGGATCTTTTTTTTTATTATTTATTGATACATCTCAATCAACCAGAACAGAGTCTAGCACATATATTGCTAACAAAGTATTCCTTAAATGAATAAATTGTATCAGTGATGTAGAGAAGGCAGATAAGAGAAAGGTGAAGAATATATAATTAGCAGGATTTGGCCATCAGTAGTATTTGGAGGGTAAATGAAAAAAAGAAGTGTGAGTTGACATTCATATGTCTAAAATGGGACAGAGGAAGCAAGAACAAATTTGTGAGAAAAAGATGCTAAGTTCAGGGACTTCCCTGGTGGCGCAGTGGTTAAGAATCCACCTGCCAACGCAGGGGACACAGGTTCGAGTCCTTGTCCAGGAGGATCCCACATACCGCAGAGCAACTAAGCCCGTGTGCCACAACTACTGAAGCCTGCGTGCCTAGAGCCCGTGCTCCGCAACAACAGAAGCCACGGCAATGAGAAGTCCGCGCACCACGACGAACAGTAGCCCCTGCCTGCCACAACTAGAGAAAGCCTGCATGCAGTAACGAAGACCCAACGCAGCCATAAATAAATAAATTTATTTAAAAAAAAAAAAAGATGCTAAGTTCAGTTTTGGACATATGGAGTAAATGACTTAGTTATATCCTCTACTAAGTTTGTCTCACAGTCCAAATCCTGAAGGTCAAAGCCAGAAATCCTTAATCTGGTCAACGGTCTGCTTTGGTGGAGGCCCTTTTTTTGTTTTTGTTTTTCATTTCTTTGCAACTTTTTTTTTTTTAATGTAAAGGAAACACTTTTATTTAGCTAACCTTTTGAAATACCTTTGAAAGTTCTCTTTTTAATTGTGGTAAGGTACATATTACAAAAAATTTACCATCTTAACCATTTATAAGTATACAGTTCAGCAGTGTTAGGTATATTCACATTGTTGTACAACCAATCTCTAGAACTTTCTTGTCTTGGAAAACTGAAACTCTGTCCCCATTAAACAACTCCCTCCCACTACCACCTCCCCCGTCCCTTAGCAACCACCGTTCCAGTTTCTGTCTCTATGAGTTTGGCTACTCTAGATACCTCATATAAGTGGAATCATATACTATTTGTCTTTACTACTGTCTTATTACACTCAGCGTTATGTCCTCAAGGTTCATCCATATTGTAACGTGTGTCAGAATTTCTTTCCTTTTTAAGGCTGAATAATGTTCCACTGTATGTATACACCACATTTTGTTTACCCATTCATCTGTTGATGGACATCTGGATAGATTCCATCTTCCGGCTATTGTAAACAATGCTGTTATGAACATGAGTATATAAATATCTTTTTTCCATTTCTCTGCAATCTTGAGATGATTATGGGAAATGTTAGAGAAGACCATAAGTTGGGGATGGGAAGACTGATTGGTGGGAGCTAACATTTCACCAAAGAACGCTGGAAAACTTCAGAGAAAGACAACATGGCAGTAACAGTAGTCTTAGACATGTATAGATGACTTGAAGATCAACCAGTGGGGACCCCTCTCTGACTTAAACACTGCTTGGCTATATAGTCACATAGAGGAGGACTTGCTTCTCATTTTGTATTTCTACTTATAAAACTAGATACCACTAATCTACCTTACCTGGGTGTGATAATGATTTATAAGCTAACATTGGTAGGTGTACTTTTATGATGGAAGACAGAGTAACCATCTTATATTAAAATAAATTAAGGATAAAACTTGGCAGCATAACCAGTGAATATGTTCAACTATTAACTTATCCTGCAGGCAACACCTTTGTTGGCTTAATATTTCAAAAGCTTTCTTTTTTCAAGATCATTCTTGTCTACCTAGCAATAATGCATACTGAATTAAAACTAGCTAAAAACATTTAGCCAAGAGAGCAAGAAAGACTTTTTTCTTAAAGAATAGTATTTAGCATTTTTAAGCCCCTTATATGCTATTTTATTTTTCCTTTCAAAGAGCAACATGGATATGAACAGTCCAAAGAAGAAAATATCCAAAATACTGATGCTAAATGAAGAGAACCCTGAAAAACCAAGTTCCACCTGAGAATCCAGTTTCAAAGCAATGTTCATACTGATGATGTACACAAAATTGTGATTTTTGTATGAATACATATAATCCAGAGTTAACTTCAGGATTTTCCAGAGTTTCTTTTCTACTTATTTTTTTTTCCCCACGCCACATGGCTTGTAGGATATGGGATGTGGGATCTTAGTTCCCCAGCCAGGGATTGAACCTGGGCCCTTGGCAGTGAGATCGTGAAGTCCTAACCACTGGACTACCAGGGAATTCCCTCTACTTTTCTTTGTAGTTTATTATCATCAAAAAATAAAGAGTGATACTTGTTTATTACTTTAAATGAAAGTATTTCTTGGCAAGTTATAAGAAACAGAGCCTATTAACAGTTGTCTGATGAGAGAAATTGTAGTATATATCAGCTTCCTATCATCTAGCAAAGTGCCCAGCACTTACCAGATGGTCAAAAAATATTATAAATGAATGAATGAGTAAAAGAACAAATGAGAGAACAAACCAGTGAACTTGGTTATTCTGATGTGTCTGCATGTATTCATTTCATAGTACTATCTTCTAATAGCCACTATATGATAATCTGGGTTTTGGTGCTAATAAAAATGTATCAAATATATAAATAATGTTTCCTAGAAACATTATTTTCCCTTCTAAATTCTTATGTCCTTTTAATTTCAGAAAGATATTTTATGAGTGAACAGACAAGAAAAAGCTCCTTGCAAAAGCAACAGGCATGTTTTGATAATAACCTATACAGATGATTCCTGCTTCACCATTTATGGTCAAAGACATTCTCTGCTTCTTAGCCAAATGACAGGAAGCAAGACTGGTTGTGAACAAACAGGGAACACACCACCAAAGAAAAGTCAGGCTGCATCTCAGAAATCAACTAGTTTTATTGCTTATCGGATGAATAAATTTCTTCTGTTACCACAGGCCTAGAAAATAATTTGGCAGCACCCTGGAAAACTCACTACTTCATTCCCAGTACAGCCCATTCCATTGTTTTGGACACCCCTAAGGATCAGAAGACTCTTCTTTATACGGAGCCAAAATCGATCTCCATACAACATACAACCGTTGGTTATCATTTTATGTTGTGCAGCCTCACAGTCTCATTCTAACCTCTCTTCTATAGGACTGCCCATCAAAGATTAGATGGCTATTATGACCCCTTATGGGCTAACATCCCTTCTTTAGCTTGCTTATATGAAAAATATCTTTATTATTTTAGCCATTTTCTCCTGGGTGTGCTTGAATCTGTCACTCTTAAAGTGTTAATAATCTTTAAAAAAAAGAATAATCTGATGCACCTAGAATAAAGCAGGACTATCACCAACCCTATTCTAGACATTCTATTAATGTAGCCTAAGATCATACTGTGTTTTTTGTAAAGGAACATAATAAAGCTGTTCACATTGAGTTTTCTGTTAACTTAAGGATGTCAAGTCTTTGTTTTCTACCCCTACATCTAAGCCATTTCTCCCCCATTCTGTAATACAGAATTATATATTACATTGTAACTTAGTTTTCAGTAAATTTTATCTTCTTGGTCAAGCCCATCATCCCTTTTTTAAAAAATTTTATTTATTTATTTATTTATTTATTTATGGCTGTGTTGGCTCTTTGTTTCTGTGCGAGGCCTTTCTCTAGTTGTGGCAAGCGGGGGCCACTCCTCATCGCGGTGCGCGGGCCTCTCACTATCTTGGCCTCTCGTTGCGGAGCACAGGCTCCAGACGTGCAGGCTCAGTAATTGTGGCTCACCGGGCTAGTTGCTCCGCGGCATGTGGGATCTTCCCAGACCAGGGCTCGAACCCGTGTCCCCTGCATCGGCGGGCAGATTCTCAACCACTGCACCACCAGGGAAGCCCCCCATCATCCCTTTTTGATTCCTGTCGCTATCGTCTAGTAATTTTAGCCATTCTTCTCTAATTGTGTATTATCCACAAATTTGATCAGTGAGCCAGCTATACTTTCTTTTAACTCTTTATTTATATATAACATGAAGCTGAAGACAAGATTCCTGTAGTATCCCAGAGTTTTTCTTTCCTGTTAACACCCTTTCAGATAACTGTTCAACCAGTTACGTATCAACATAACTGTATTATCCTATCACTCCCACCCATCTTGCCTACAATATCATGATGGACCATACCACAAAGCTGCATAAAATTCAGACACTTACATTGTGTGATTAATAGTCTAATAACCTGCTAAAGGACAATGAATTTAGGTTAATCTACCATAACATTTTTTTATAAACTCAGGTTGGCTCCTTAGAGATCAATATTTTTCCTTCTGAGTCCTGATCTGCTAAATAATCTAACCTGTAATTTTATTGAGGACTCATGTCAGACTCACCACCTGCACAGAACAAGAAAGAGAGAGAACCCACAGATGCTGTTGCCTTAGCCTCAGTGATCTGTCCTCTCTCTTTTCCTCCCTCACCCTTCTGTCTGAAGCTCCATCTTAATGGGTCCTGACCAAGCTGCAGACAGAAGCAGAGGGAAAAAAGACACCAACAATGGGTTTTCCAGATTTAAGTGCCCACCCAGCTCCAGTTCCCAACTGCCTTTCCCATGCTCTTTTTACCAATAAAGAGGAGCAATCGTTATCTACTGCTTTGATTTATCTGTACTACTTTTCTTCTCCATTAGTATACGGTATACAGTTACCTACCTGGAAATGGTTTATATTAAGACTTCACCTTTCCACCCTCTCTAAAAAGAAACAACTTCTAAAATCTTAACATAGCAATAGACTGTGAGCAAAGAAGAGAGTAGCATGAGATGCAGCTATACCATTATACCTTTCTGGTTTTACTTTTCACTCTGCCACCTACTTAGTACAAATTATATGTATTTATAGGCTTTAGCTTTAAAAAAAAATCCCAAAGTACTTACAAATAAAACATACTATGATCCTTTAGTAAAAAAAAAAAAAAAACTACAAGGAAAACCAAACTCAAATCAAAGTACCAATGCTTCGTTCCTAGGCAGTAAATAATCATACCCAATTGCTATGTGTGACTGATCAGAATTTAAAGTAATGAATCTTACAGTCAATTAAAAAATGAAGAAAAAAATACAATTCATTTGTCCTACAAAGATAACTCTAGCATTTGTTAAGAAGCTTCATAACTTCAACCATTAATCCTGTCTTTTAAATCTTTCATGTTTATGTTGGGAAAATATTTGTGAAATTGCAATTCCCTTAAATATCTATTGAGTGAATTTATATTTATAAAAATATAAAAATAAATAAATATTAAAAATGTATATTTATAAAATTCTATTATGGACCTATCATCATGCATGTTTCTAGAGGGTCCTAACCATAGTTAGGGGAAAGTTTCTTAAAACAGAAGATGTCTTTTAAGCAAGTAAAATATTGTCATATGACAAAGATAAGCAAAATTCAGGATAAAAACACATAGAATATTATGCTCCCTAATTATATTATATAGCCCCTGGACTTGAAGGATTTTGTTTGTTTATTCATTTTTGCTTTTGTTTTTTGCCTGATTGTCCCATTAGGAACATTGGCGGAATTGATGAAACCGTGTTAAGAATCAAATCACTATAACTGGCTACCATTTGAAAAGAAAGAATCATTTTGTAATCTCCTCCGGAGAATTAAAATCCAGTTCAAACTCTTAAGGACATTTCATAAACAGGGCATATAACTGCCTAAATTGGGAAAAATCCAGGGCTCGGCATATAAATGCAAGCAAGCAAAACAGGCAATTTCAAAGACAGACCTCATACCCTCAAGGCTAAGGTGATGGCATAACACAGGAAATTTCAAATGGAAGTTCTCTTGACAATTGTGGCCTTAGAGTGGGGTTTCCCACCAATCCATTGACCAACAAAATGAAAAAGTCACTGTAGGTTTTGTTTTTAAGTATCTCATTTCCATATCAAAATGCAAGGTCAGAAACCGTTAAATCATGCAATATTTTACAAAAATTTTTCTTTTAGAAAATGTGTCAGGAATTTCTATTTTATTCTGCATTATGTCTATCACAGACATCATAGAATAGTATAATTACAGAACTTCAGAATTGAAACCTGGGATATTGTTATTAGGGTTTTTTTAGAGCACGAGTCACCCATTCTCCTTACTTGGCCTGCAGTAAAACTTTCTCTGCTCCAAACTCTTTTTTTTTTTTTGCTCCAAACTCTTTGACATTTTGGTTTACTTGGCCTCACTGAGCATCACGTACATGAACTTGTATTCAGTAACAATTTCACCCATTCAAAGGCTTTGATTTTTCAAAGGCCCAGGGAACTTAAGTGATTTGCCTAAAGTCAAGCAGCCAGTTAGTAGATAGATCAGGAATGAATAACCATACATAATTCTGTTACTTTTATAAAATAAGACACTGAGTCCAATAGAGTACACTGATAATCCTTATTGTACAGGAAAGACACTTTGCCTGGCAGCCAAATATTTTACATTTTAAGTGCCTGCTAATTCAGAAATCTAATAGTTTTCACTTAAACAAAACTAAAACATATCTCTGCAAACCTATAACTACTGAAAAATGGGTGCTCAAGTTATTATATAGTGCAAACTACATTTTACAAACCACATTATAACAGTCTAAGTGTACAGTAATCAACTATCATCACATATAATTAAAGACAAACTCATTGTGTCAAAACAGAAGATCAAAGCACTTTTAATCCTGCAGGGGCCATCATTTTCAATGGCCTGTTCCTTGATCATGCCTTTAATTCATACAATTCAGTGAACAACAGGACCTCTCTTCCTGCTGCAGTAGAAATCAGCCTCAAAAAACTCTGTTTTTTAAAAAATTGACAAATATATGAAATATTCCCAAGTCATGTCTATGAAAAGATTAGTGCATCACCAGTTTTCTATTAAATCTGATCCTGGAAAAAATAGATAAGATGTTTTTCATTCTCTAAGTCAGATTTTGATCTGAGCATACATTTTTCAGTTACAGGAAGAGTTTTTGGCTTCACACTGTGGCAAGAAAGTAGAGCATATGAATTACCTGGTATTTTCTGTTTGTTGGTTGTTATTGGGTTTTCTTGGTTTGTTTGTTTGCTTTGTATTGTTGTGCTTTTAATACCTTCCAAGGCAATGAAACACTATCTGCTACCTGAGCAATTCAGTAAGAAAGAACCAAGGATAATATCACTTGGCATTAGACAAAAAACTCCCACTTCAGTCATTTCACTCCTCTAAACTTTGGCTGAACCACACTGACTGTTATTTCTCTGAGGAAGCGGCTGCCAAGTTATGCACAGGCACATACACACAGACGAACCACAATATGGAAAAGGTCAGCCGTTACTCCTAAGAATATCTTCACTAAAGTATGTGCTGAGTAATGAGGAGTTATTCAGCAAGTTCAGATAAATGTAGAGTTAGAAGAGGCCTTCAGAGATAAATAATCAACTGAGACAATAATTGCCCCAGATGATAGTTATGAAAGTCAATACTAAGAAAACCAGTATATTAAATGTTAATTATCAAAAGAAGAGAAAACCATGTTCTAAGACTTCCTGAAAGCCTACCAATTTAAAAAATCCTAAATAATCCTAAATAATAAATTCAAGCTTACTATGGACATTTACAAATAATTGATGGGTTTTGGGGAAATCAGCCTCTAAAAGGCTACAGTGCATCTTCTCAGATGCTGATTTTAAAATGGAAAACTTTTAACTTGTGCCTGCCTTGACACTTTGGATGAGTCACTTTCTTATAACTTTGCTTAGTTGATAATGAAAGGATAATTAAGGATAATAAATACCTTTTCTTGACAACCTTGGATACTTCCAATCTTGAGAAACATATTTTTATGTCTAAGAGTTTTCATTCTAATTTCATTGCCCACTGAAATACCAGAACAGGGACTTCCCTGGTGCTGCAATCCACCTGCCAATGCAGGGGACACGGATTTGAGCCCTGGTCCGGGAAGATCCCACATGCCACGGAGCAACTAAGCCCGTGCGCCACAACTACTGAGCCTGCGCTCTAGAGCCCGCAAGCCACAACCACTGAAGCCCGCACACTTAGAGCCCGTGCTCCGCAATAAGAGAAGCCACCGCAATGAGAAGCCCGCGCACCACAACAAAGAGCAGCCCCCGAATGCAGCAAAGAAAGCCAGCATGCAGCAACAAAGACCCAATGTAGCCAAAAAAAAAAAACAAAACAAAACCAGAACAGATTCAAATGCTATTTTGGAACTGTGTATATGGAAGAGGTCAAACATTATCGCAAAGGGTTTCCTCAGAGGAATGATGAAAAGAAATACATCAATTAGTACAGGATTCACAGTGTTCTGAGCATGCCCCATATTATATTACACTTTGTAGTAGCCAATTTCCTTCAAGACTCAATAAAACATAATGCCTCTATTGTTACCTTGGCATTCTTTGACATCCTTAATTACTGAGAGTTAATTAATCTGTTATATCCTTCTCTGTATGTTTTAAAGCATCCTTTTAACCTATAGAATATGAACGAACTTTTGGTTTGCAAATATTTGCATCATTTATTATAGGCAAAGTATTATATGTGATTGGAAGTATGAAGAACAAATATGAACAGGATGAATCATCACTGTCTCGGAGGAACTTACAATCTAGCTTAGAAAAGAAGACTCACGCATGAGCACACAGTACGTGTGCACACATACACAGAGAATTAAACTACAAAAAAGAAAAAACCAAGGTATAGTGGAAACGGTTACACAAACCCAAAAGAAACATTCCACAAAACTGAGGGCCTATACTCTTTAAAAAATGTCAGTGTCATGAAAGACAAAGAAAATTTAAAAGACTGCTCTAGTGAGGAAAACTAAAGACACACACACACACACACACACACACACACACACACACACACACAAATTCCAATCCTTGGATGGGGGGAAAAACAGCTTATAAAGGTCATACTGGGACAATATGCAAAATCTGAATATGCACCATATACTAGATAATAATCCAGTATTGAATTTGTGGCTGTGTAAGAGAGCGTCTTTGTTCTTAACAGACACATGCTAAAGTATTTATGTTGAATGGTCACAACCTCTGCAATTTACTACCAAATGGTTCTGAACAAAAGTATAATGATATGTATGTATATATGTTTTTAAGAGAGAAAGAGGAAATGTGGCACAATGTTAACAGTGGATAAAACTATGTGAATGGCATATGGGAATTCATTATACCATACTTGTAACTTTTCTGTATGCTCGAAATATTTTTTAATAACATTTTTAACTCAATGAACATTTAAGCTACAAAAGACCCTAGAAATTATCTAACCCAGTCCTAGACTTAACTTTACAAATGAAGAAACAGACGCGACAATTAGAGATTACCAGCGGTGGTCCCCGAACTTTTTGGTGTATGCTCCATCAGTAACACATTTTGGGCATGTACTCCCACCTCCACTATATGTATTTTAATTATTTTATGTCTTCTGTTTGGATAATAATTTATCATGTACATTATAAAACATATACATACTAAAAATTAACCAGGATGAGATTTAAAATAATTGTAAAGTTCTAATATTTTCTTCCTGTAGCACAGTGGAATGTCCAGGGCACCCTCCCCCACTGCCCCTACCTTGGTGATAAATGGCACAGACCACCCTAAGCACAAAAGAGGCATATATAACATGTATGAATAGAATGTCAAGAAAGGTTTGACTTACGTGGCATCTGAAGCACTGTAGGGCTTAGAGGGGTAAATACTAAAGAGGAGAGAAAAGCAGAGGGTCCAGCTGAACAAAGATAGACAAAAGGCAAAGGAGAATAGAAATCATAAAAACTTTGGCAATTCATACAGAGGCACAGTGAGACAAAGGGATAAAAGACAGGAAGATACATAAGATTCAGGAAGATACGTAAGTCATTAGTAAATTACTCATCAGGACTTAGCTATAACTTTTGAGAACCAAACTAAATCTTTAATAAAAAACCTAGCTCTGCCTAAATTTTTTAATTGCCTAAATTATATAACTATAGAACTAAGTTCTTCTCCATCCATCAAGGTGATTTTCCATCAAGACATACCTAACAATTGTCAGCACAGGCCAGTTATTCTGCCGCTGTTATTTCAATGTTATTTCAGCCAAACTCTCAGCTCCAAAATACTAAAAAATCAAATAGTTGATATGATATGCTTATTACTATAAACGAGAACTTAAAAAAAAAAACCTAAAGACGAGTAGCTCTGTAGGCTTATCTTAGACAAATCATTGCAGAGCTTTAAAATAAAGTTTAAGTATCTCTTAAACATCGTTTTATATATAGAAAGTAAAAAATCATGCATCCCTAGTGTCTGCTCCTTGGTAATTTGGTGATAGCTTGCAGTGAGAAAACACTAATAAATTTGTATATATTTTGTGCACTGTTACATGTTAGTGCTGAGCTGTCCAAGCGTTGTCACTGAACCTTACCAAAAACTCACTTTCTTTCACTCAGACCAATGTTGATATAAGTTGGCCAACATAAAATTCCTCCCCCTTTTTCTTTAAAATAAAGAGACCAATGAGATCTGATCTCACTTTCATAATGGAAAAATTAAGCACAAATATATGAAATAAAAACAGAATCCTAACACTCTGCTGGATTTAGACTCTATTTTAACCACTATATTTCTTGGTTCTCATTCCTCATTTGTGATAAAATGCAATAAATTCCCTCCCCAAATTATTTTGTTGGGACTTCCCTGGTGGCGCAGTGGTTAAGAATCCACCTGCCAATGCAGGGGACACAGGTTCGAGTCCTGGTCCAGGAAGATCCCACATGCCACGGAGCAACTAAGCCCGTGCACCACAACTACTGAGCCTCTGCTCTAGAGCCCGTGAGCCACAACTACTGAAGCCCGAGCGCCTAGAACCCATGCTCCACAACAAGAGGGGCCACCGCAGTGACAAGCCCGCGCA
Source organism: Lipotes vexillifer (assembly GCF_000442215.2). Lineage (NCBI taxonomy): Eukaryota > Metazoa > Chordata > Mammalia > Artiodactyla > Lipotidae > Lipotes > Lipotes vexillifer. The sequence goes on from NW_006774188.1 coordinate 20,964, forward strand.
TCACAATGAAGAGTAGCCCCCACTCACCCCAACTAGAGAAAGCCTACGTGCAGCAATGAAGACCCAACGCAACCAAAAATAAATAAATTCTTTAAAAAAAATTATTTTGTAAATTAGTTGCTTAAGCAATACCATGTAATAGTTCTACATGGTTTCTCTGGATCCACTCCCTATCTTAGTAGTAAGTTAAAGAGAACACACTGAAAAGAAGAATCAAAATATAAGACTTGGGCTTCCCTGGTGGTGCAGTGGTTGAGAGTCCGCCTGCCGATGCAGGGGACACGGGTTCGTGCCCCGGTCTGGGAATATCCCACGTGCTGCAGAGCGGCTGGGCCCGTGAGCCATGGCAGCTGAGCCTGCGCGTCCGGAGCCTGTGCCCCACAATGGGAGCGGCCACAACAGTGAGAGGCCCGCGTACCGCAAAAAAAAAAAAATATATATATATATATCTAAATATATATATATATATGTAAGACTTCATCAAGAAAGTGAAAGAAGAAAAATATTGATATTTAGATAAAGATTGATATGGTCCACCAGATTTAAAACTAAAGCTTGCTGTTCCTTTTTTTTATTGTTATCATTGTACCTATACAGATCCTCTATGCAGAATGAAAGATGAGTGCTGGATGGTCAGGGTATAATAATTCCCTTTATAAGATGGTCTTCTTTGATAACATTCTAGCAACTCTGTAAAACTAAACATGGTAGGTGACATGTGGGTCTCTTCAATAATGTATATGTTGTTATATTTATGTTTATAAATATATACATTTGTTAAATGATGTTGCTTTTGCTGCTAAATTGCACCTTTAACACCTCTTTACAATATTTTTTCTTTTTTTTAAATTGAGATATAATTTTATTGACCTGTAAAATAGCTACACATTTTCAAAGAGTACAATTTGATAGACTTTGAATCATGTATGCAAAACCATTACTGCAATTAAGATAGCGAAAATATTAATAATCCTCAAAAGTTTCCTTGTGCCTCTTTGTAATTCTTCCTCTTCCCCTGCCCCTCATCCCTAGGTAACCAGTGATATGCTGTCAATGCAGAATAGTTTTCATTTTCTAGAATTTTAAACAAGTGAAATAATACAGTATATACCTCTTTGCGGGGGGAGTGAAGGTCTGCCTTCTTTGACTCAGCATAATTATTTTGAGAGCTATGCATGTTGTTGCAATATGCCAGTAATTAATTTCTTTTTACTGCTGACTAGTAATCTCTTGCATAGATATACTACAGTTTTTTTATCCATTCACTTGTTGACAGACATGTGGGTGATTTCCAGTTTGGGGCATTACAAATAAGGCTGCTATGATATTCATGTACAAGTTGTCTTTGTATGGAAATATGCTTTTAATTCTCCTGGGTAAAAAGCTAAGCAGAATGGGTGGATCGAATGATAGGTGTATGTTTAACATTTAAGAAACTGCTAGAGAATAGAGTGGCAGTTACCAGGGGCTGAGGGATGGGGGAAATGGGGAGATACCGGTCAAAGGTACAAACTTCCAGTTAAAAGGTTAACAAGATCTAATGTACTGCATGGTGATTATAGGCAATTATACTATATTATATACTCGAAAGTTGCTAAGAAAGTAGATATTAAATGTTCTCACCACAAAAAAGAGTTGGTGGGCTTCCCTGGTGGCACAGTGGTTGAGGGTCCGCCTGCCGATGCAGGGGACGCAGGTTTGTGCCCCAGTCCGGGAGGATCCCACATGCCGCGGAATGGCTGGGCCCGTGAGCCATGGCCGCTGGGCCTGCGCGTTCGGAGCCTGTGCTCCGCAAGGGGAGAGGCCACAACAGTGAGAGGCCCGTGTACCGCAAAAAAACAAAACAAAACAAAACAAAACAAAAAAAGAATTGGTAATTATGTGACAGAATAGAAATGTTAGCTGATGCTATGGTGGTAATCATTCTGCGGTATGTAAATGTATCAAATCAACATATACACCTTACATTTACATAGTGTTAAATATCAATTATATCTCAATAAAGCTGGAAAAAGGAAACTGTTAAACTGTTTTTCAAAGTGATTGCATAATTTTATGTTCCCACCAGCAGGGCATGAGAGTTCCAGTTCTTCCACATCCTCACCAACACTTGGTATGGTCAATCTTTAAAATTTTAGCCATACCAATAGGTATGGTATCTCATTGTTGCTTTAATTTGCACTTCCCTAATAATTGATGATGCTTAGCTTCGTTTCATGTTCTTATTTGTCATCCATATATCTTCCTTGGTAAAATTTCTGTTTAAATCTTTTGTCTCATTTTTTTGTTGCATTGTTTGTTTTCTTATTACTGAGTTTTCAGAGTTCTTTGTAATTTCTGAGTATAAGTCCTTTATCATACATAGGTCCTGCAAATATTACCTCCTAGTCTGTGGCTTGTCTTTTCCCTCTCTTTTGAAGACCAAAATTTTTTTATTTTGATGAAGTCCAATTTATCAATTTGTTCTTTTATGGATCGTGCATTTGGAATTGTGTATAAGAAACCTTTACCTAACTCAAGATAAAGATTTTTCTCTGTTTTCCTTTACAGTTTTAGGTTTTACATGTAAGTCTATGATCCCTTTTGAGTTAATATTTTAAATGGTATGTTATGAATCATTTTTTAATAAGGATATCCAACTGTTTTACCATCATCTTTTTAAAAGATTGGCCTTTCTCCAGTTAATTAAACTTTTGTCAAAACGCAGTCGTTCAATTATGTGTGGATCAGTTCCATTGATTTGTTTCTCTATCTCTATGCCAATATCACATTGTCTTATTTGTTCTAGGTTTATAAGTCTTTTTTTTAATCTATAAATTTATTTATTTTTGGCTGTGTTGGGTCTTCATTGCTGCTCACAGGCTTTCTTTAGTTGCGGTGAGCGGGGGCTACTCTTTGTTGCGGTGCGCAGGCTTCTCATTGAGGTGGCTTCTCTTGTTGCAGAGTACCGGCTTTAGGCACGCAGGCTTCAGTAGTTGTGGCGCGTGGGCTTATTTGCTCCGCGGCGCGTAGGATCTTCTCAGACCAGGGCTCGAACCCGTGTCCCCTGCATTGGCAAGCAGATTCTTAACCACTGCGCCACCAGGGAAGCCCTAGGTTTATAAGTCTGGAAGTCAAGCAGTGTTACTCCCTAACACCATACACAAAAATAAACTCAAAATGGATTACAGACCTAAATGTAAGACCAGACACTATAAAACTCTTAGAGGAAAACAAAGGAAGAACACTCTTTGACATAAATCACAGCAAGATCTTTTTTGATCCACCTCCTAGAGTAATGGAAATAAAAACAAAAACAAACAAATGGGACCTAATGAAACTTAAAACCTTTTGCAAAGCAAAGGAAACTACACACAAGACGAAAAGACAACCCTCAGAATGGGAGAAAATATTTGCAAACGAATCAATGGACAAAGGATTAATCTCCAAAATATATAAACAGCTCATGCAGCTCAATATTAAAAAAACCAAACAACCCAGAAAATGGGCAGAAGACCTAAACAGACATTTCTCCAAAGAAGACATACAGATGACCAAGAGACACATGAAAAGCTGCTCAACATCACTAATTATTAGAGAAATGCAAATCAAAACGACAATGAGGTATCACCTCACACCGTTTAGAATGGGCATCATCAGAAAATCTACAAACAACAAATGCTGGAGAGGGTGTGGAGAAAAGGGAACCCTCTTGCACTGCTGGTGGGAATGTAAATTGATACAGCCACTATGGAGAACAGTATGGAGGGTCCTTAAAAACCTAAAAATAGAATTACCATATGATCCAGCAATCCCACTACTGGGCATATACCCAGAGAAAACCACAATTCAGAAAGACATATGCTCCCCAATGTTCATTGCAGCACTATTTACAACAGCCAGGTCATGGAAACAACCTAAATGCCCATCGACAGACGAATGGATAAAGATGTGGTACATATATAGAATGGAAGACTACTCAGCCATAGAAAGGAACGAAATTGGGTCATTTGTAGAGACATGGATGGATCTAGAGACTATCATACAGAGTGAAGTAAGTCAGAAAGAGAAAAACAAATATCGTATATTAACGCATATATGTGGAACCTAGAAAAATGGTACAGACGAACTGGTTTGCAGGGCAGAAATAGAGACACAGATGTAGAGAACAAACGTATGGACACCGTGGGGGGAAGTGGCGGGGATGGTGGCGGCGGGATGAATTGGAAGATTGGGATTGACATGTATACACTAATATGTATAAAAGAGATAACTAATAAGCACCTGCTGTATAAAAAAATAAATAAAATTAATTTTTTTAAAAAAATGAAGTCAAGCAGTGTTAGTCCTCGAACTTTATCTCCTTTTTCAAAGTTGTTCTTTAAAATGTTTTTTTGGTCCAAGATGCTGCAGTGATAAAAATGAAATAATAGAATTTCTATTTATAACCACATGAACCCCAGACCAATTTCTTTACTTAAAAGATAAAACCATCAATTCTAAAAACCAAGCAATAAATCTTTATAAAAAAGACAAAGTACAGTCTCCTACAACCTTCAGTAGGATTTATTTTATAGTCTTCAGTATATATTAAGCACCGTTCAGATACCATCATTCAGCTCTTCTATTTCATAATTTATGCAATTTAAGCAAATAGCCACAATTTTTAACTGATAACCTGTAGTAACAGAATATATATATTTTATATCCATTATTTGCTCAAAGTGTATTAGAATCTAGTCAAAAGAAATAGCAGGCCATATTTCTATCACACTGATATCCACCTGAAAAGGAAAGAACACAACATACAACAACAACAAGAAAATCTTCAATAAATCAACTATATATAACAGAGCAGGAGCTTGGTTGAAAAGTACTGTGGAAAAAACAGGGCCAGATGGGATTGTTAGGAAGGCTCCATAAAGGAAATTATAAGTCAGGTCTTGAGAGAAATATTGGTTAGATTAGTATAAATGAGATCAGTTGATAGGAAAAGGCATAAAGTTATTTAAGAAAGATTATCCTACAGCACAAGGTAGGATAGGTTAAAAGGGAGAATGACGAATGTTAGGGAGCTCAGTGAGAAGACTATTGCTATAATCCAGGCATGTGGTGCTGGGGACCCAGACCAAAGTGGTGGCTGTTGAAATAAAGGCCTTGAGATAAACAAAGAATCTGAAACTTAAAGTACTTAGTTATTTTAAATGTCCAATTCTGTTAGAAATTGAAGTCTAATACTATATTTTAACTGTATTTAAATATTTTGGAACCATATACAAGTCAAAAATGCATTTTTAACAATTTACTTTTGTGGAGCAAAATAACTCTCCACACTCATCTTGGACAGTAGAGAGGCCTCAGGGCTGCAAATTTGTTTACAGTGAACTCTGAGGGGCTGCCATTGCCAAATCTGCCCACGTTGTAGCTTAGTGTTTATAAAACAGCAAGTCAGTAAAGTACATTTTTGTTTTTTTCTGCTTCAGCAAAATAAGTAGACTAGCTTTTAGCATATGGAAGCATTTTCATATAGCAAGTTCCGGGGCAGGGGGGTTGGATAATTTGCAAATGCCATCAAATGAAATGTGTACTCTCAAATGAGGCTGATTAGGCAAGGTTTCATGTGGCAAAAGTTGTATTCAATAAGCCTTCTCCTTTTAGCAAGAAGGGAATGTTCAAATTTGTATAAAATGCAGCAGAGTGATCAAGGAAGATACAGACTAAGCAAAAACCATGAAATTTAAGGACATCATTGGTGATTTTCAGAAAAGCACTTTTGAGTGTTGAGAACTGAAATTCAAACAAAGTTGTTTAATTTTTATTTTAAATTCCTTTTCGAAATATTCAAGTGGTGACAACAGGAACAAGGCAGAGTAGGGAAGTGGTTGGAAAGGGCAGTGAGTTGATTGAAGACTACACTCATATCTCTTCCTGACACTTGTGTCTCTGCCCCTCCTCACTCTCTCCCTCCTCCCACTTCTTTATCTTTTACCTTTAATCATAGCTGGAGGTAGTGCTTTAGGTAGGGAAGGGGTATACATGAAGAAATATGGGATGAGAAAAGAAGAAAACTAAAAGACGTAATAGTCAGAGCTAATATCACTGGATTGGCATTTATGAGGAGGCCTTGAGAGGTGCATGGAAACTAGAGGAAGGAATACAGAGGCAGGATGTATGAATCAAGGTGATATGGGCAGTAACCAGGTAAATTCACAACTGATATGCTTTATCTTCTCCAGGAAACATAGCCAAAAGTCATTAGCTATACAGATAAAAGGCCAGAATCAAGAGCTTTAAAGTTTTCCACTTCCTTAATTTCTCTAATTCAAATATTCCAGTGCTAAAGAATCTTGGCTGAAACACCTACACGAGCAAATAACAAGGGAAAAAACGTTTTTGTATAAACATCAGTAATTTAGCCACAGGGAAACCAAAAATGTGCAAATAATAACCTAAATCACAGACTTGATATTATAAATAATCCTAAAATACAAACCTAAAAAGAATTTGAGATGGTTGTAATGAAAATTTTAACATTCTTCTTATATTCTAACCATGACCAAATACCCTACCTACGGCTTTGGGGGGAAGTAACAAAGAGGAACAGAAAGGTAGAGAAAGAGGGAAATAAAAAGGTAAGAGCATACAAGGGAATATTGATAGAAACTAATAATGTGAATAGAATTCTATCTTAGCAAAACACAGAACTAAAAGCTACCAAAAGACCTGGAGCTTTACTTCCCACTGGCTCTCAGGCCTCTTTCTCCAGGGCTGGTGCAAAATTATACTGAGTATTAGGGAACACAATTAGCCCTGACTATATTTTCAGGCCATATGTGTTCTTATATTTTGATTAATATTATTATCTAACTTTAACTTTTCTAGGTGAATGAGAAGATGCTGACATAAAGTTTCAATTATTACCCTTTCTTTGTGAATCAAATCCATGAAACTTTCAAGACAGAGAAGATAAAAGTAAATTCCTTGTTCTACTTATCTACGCCAAAGGGGTTGGCTAGGCCCATAGCTGAAGCAGACTAGGGATCAGAGACCTTGAACTGCTTGCTACTTAATACCTGTTCTCTCCAGGCAACTGAAACTTTTGCTTTGATAGTTCAAGACTAAAAGCCAGTTTTCATTATTGGCCAGAGGGAATGTTTTTTAAATTAATCACTTCATACAGCAATGCTTCTTTTCAGGAAAATGATGAAATGTAGTTCCAAACTGTCCTGAAGTCCTCATTTATTGCTCTGGGAGTTAAAATTCATTCAGTGGCACTGCAAAGAGGATTCTTTTACAGGTGAGTCAAGTTTTCTAATTCTCAGTCAACCAACAATGTACTTACAGACTCAGTACACTAGAGACTCAAGAGCTGAAAGAATTTTGCTCTCTGATAACTGGAATTCTAGTTGGGAAGGGAAATTAACTCAGACTAAAGATAAAGAACTACACTGTTTGGTATTGAGCATTAATTAATAGAAATTCAAAGATTAAAAACTAGAGTGGGCCAGAAAAGTCCAAAGTGACTTTATGGAAAAGATGGAAAGAACATATTTAGATTTGAGAGAGAATCAATAAATTTGGGAGAAAACCAGTAATAAAGGCAACAAAAAAGTAAAATTGAACATAGTATTAGGGATGGGGTTGGGGGTTGATGTAAGGTATAAATAACCAGTTTAACTAAAGCAGCTGTTTGTTAAGAAACATGCTTAAATAAATAGGGTGAGGCTCATACATGGAATGCTTTGAATACCAAGAAGACCAATAGAAACTTAAAGTTAGTCCAATGAGAGTCACAACTGGTTACTGATCAGAGAAGCAACAGCATGAATTTCTTTAGAAAGGCTAGTTTAACAGCAACATGGAGATAAAGACTGGAAGCCAACAAAGAAGTAGGTGGAGTCATTTAGGTGTGAAGTGATAAGAACCTCAAATAGAATAATAGCATCCATTTATGAAACATCAACAGTATTTGTTGAATGTCTGAATGTTTATCATGTGCATTTGAATAACACAGATATGGTATTACTGGCTCACAGTAACAGTCAGATAATGAATGTTCATTGCTTTAAGTCACTAAATTTGTTATAACAATAGATAACTACTCTAGAAGTAAAAGGGACACCAAGTAAGGTTAGAAAGGCAGGAGGGAAATCAGAAAATAGACTGCCATTGAAAACCAAGGGGCGAGGGGAGTTTCAAGTAGCAGATAGGTAGATAGGGTCAGAAGTAAAAGAAGAATACAGGATGCTGAAAGGTTAAAAAAAATGTTACTAAACTTGGTATTTCACAACTAATTAAAATGAGAAAATATACAAGAAAATGCTTAGAATAAAAGGTGATCAAATTGTTACTTTCTGGGCTTCCCTGGTGGTGCAGTGGTTGAGAATCCACCTGCCAATGCAGGGAACACGGGTTCAAGCCCTGGTCTGGGAAGATCCCACATGCCGCGGAGCAGCTAAGCCCGTGTGCACAACTACTGAGCCTGAGCTCTAGAGCCCGCGAGCCACAACTACTGAGCCCATGTGCCGTAACTACTGAAGCCTGCGTGCCTAGAGCCCGTGCTCTGCAACAAGAGAAGCCACTGCACTGAGAAGCCCGCACACCACAACGAAGAGTATCCCCTCCTCGCCACAATTAGAGAAAGCCCACATACAGCAATGAAGACCCAACACAGCCAAAAATAAATAAATAAAATAAATTTAAAAACTGTTACTTTCTTCCTTATGAAGAGAATGATAGGAAAGTAGTGCAGGCAGCTGATGGACACCACAAACTTAATTTATATTCCTAAGTCTATGGGTCAACTAGTAATTGATTAAATGCCTAGTGAAAGGTATGCCTCATATACAGTAGTATTTTTTGAAATACACTTCCATTTTGATCTAACATCCTAACTTTAGTCCTATACTTTCCCCTAACAAAATATGAAGCTTTGAATTTACTCAAACCTCCATCACATCGCCTACCATTTGGTGCTATAAAGTATTATTCATGTATTTTTTTGTCTGCGCCACACAGCTTGCACTCTTAGTTCCCCGACCAGGGATTGAACCCAAGCCCTTGGCAGTAAAAGATTGGAGTCCTAACCACTGGACCACCAGGGAATTCCCTATAAATTATTATTTACATGTTTGCCATCCCTTCTACATGTAAATCCCTCCAAAGTAGGGACTGGTAGCTTATTGATCAGTGAAGCCCCAGTACCTAGAACAATACTTAATCCATAGCAGATGTTCAGTTGCTAATTGAAAATTACTGGACGTAGGAGAAAGACAACGTCTTTACAAACATATTCATACATCATTTCTAAGGAATTAAGATTTTTCTTCTATTTGTGTCTCTGTTGGACAGTATCTCTTCACTATAATTGCCTACCTAGCACTGTACCATTCTCCCACCTTAGAAAACTAGCTGAGGTCTTTCTATCATGTATGTTCTGTTCTGCATCTATATATTTTTCAGATTTCATCTCTAATATTAAAAAGACATTTGTGTCCTCTTACCATCCAAGCTAGTAATACGCCATGACCTAAACTGAGTATTTTGCTCAGAAAATGCATCCCCAGAAAATAAAATAATCATTAAAAACATAAAGATGAGTGGGGACTTCCCTGGTGGTGCAGTGGTTAAGAATCCGCCTGCCAATGCAGAGGACATGGGTTCAATCCCTGGTCCGGGAAGATCCCACATGCTGTGGAGCAACAAAGCCCATGTGCCACAACTACTGAGCCTGCGTGCCACAACTACTGAAGCCCTAGTGCCTAGAGCCCGTGCTCCACAAGAAGTCACCACAATGAGAAGTCTGCACACCGCAATGCAGAGTAGCCCCCACTCACAACTAGGGAAAGCCTGCGTGCAGCCAAAAATTAAAAAATATAATAATAATAATAGCAATGAAAACACATTTATTAAAAAAAAAAAGATGAGTGAAGAACAAGTTAGTATCAATTGTTAGCCACCGCTCATATAAGTGGTTCCTGTGTCAGTTTTTGCATGAGTCCCTTGAGTTTCAATTTCTATAAATTCTGAAGAATTTACAAATTCTTCATTTCTGTAAATTCAACTGCATTTCAGACTCAATCCTAACTCAACTCTAACTGAAACCTCCATCTCAATTATACTGAACAATCCTAAATCCATATTCTTTCCTGTCCTTTCTTCCTAGGTCATTCCAAATGTTGGTGTAGAATGTCAAAATATTTATTTAGGTATATCAAAATCTAAAATTCCATATTCCCTTGCTTTCAAATTGATAATTGCCTGAATGAAGTAATTAAGAGGCTATTTTTAGGAGAAACTTAAATTGAAGCAGAAGAAATAAGAAAATGAGGTGAACTTATTAAAAAATTAACATTTAAAATAAACAGATGATTACTATTTCAGTCAATTTAAGGAGCAAACCAACTAAATTTTTAGTTTTTAAAATGGTCCTGATAACACAAAATTAATCTATAACTTTGCCCCTTAAAATAGAAATAGGCTACTACCAATCTTAAGGAGTCTTAATCAGGACAAATTCTTACATTGAAATTGTTTGTGGGCAATCATGCAGAACAGCTGCCACCCAGGATGACTAAAATAACACAAATTAGATGTAATTGAGTTAAAGGACCACACCAGGTTTGTAATTCAATTTGTCCTTTGTGGTTTGGGTTTGGGGTTTTTTTCCCCCCTCCAGCAAACCACAATTTGAAAGCTTCATCAAATGGGAAGTACAAAGGAATAGGAATATATAATGCAAATATTCAGCATGAACAATTTACATAAAATCTACTTTAACAGTTGAGACAAAGTTTTGTGTAAAAGTCTGAATACAACAAGCACTTACTTCGGCTTTCTTAGAGGGTCCTATTCACTAAAACTTCTTACTGCCAATTTCTCACTCTATCATAATTTATCCTAGATATGAAATGAGTTTTGTTTTGATCTAGTTTCCTAACTTTGCACACTATTTACCTAGAACTACACAGTAAATCCCAGGTTAGATTTAAGGCCACTTACAGAGTTCAGTTAAAATCCTTAGGGTTATTAATAGGAGTCAAGGGTAGAGCCACAATTTTTACCACAGTGGACATTTCAGCAGCCTCAGATATGGTTGATTATACACTGCTGATAGATGTGGCTAATTACATTGTCATCACTATGTTGATAATTTTGATTTCTGTGGATCTAGCCAGCATAGACCTGTCCCTAGAAGAATGTTTGATAAAATGTTTTGAAACTAACTAATCCCAAACCCTGGTTTGGGATCTACTCATTCAAGGCAATTTGATCACTGAGGGATTTTTAAGGAAAAGAGTTAGGCTTAGAAATCTAGTGTTGCCTCTCACCATGCCCTTGGATGTCATGGATTTGAAGTAAAATTTGAGGTGAAGAATTTTCCAAATGAGTAGGTTGCACAATCAGCTCTCAATTCATGCCATGATAATAGTTTCACATAAAACCAAAGGGTCTGATGTAATTAACAGGCTTCACTTCAGAAACTCCTATTTAACAAGATTTCTCTGGTAATTATGGTTTAAGCAGAACACAACAATAGAAGTGTGTATCAACTTGATAACCAACCAGAAAGCAAACTTCCCTTTTTTTGAGATTGATTACCTATGAAGTATTTGGACTCTTGCATGTATTAAAAAGCCATTTTGCCCTGAAAAGAAAACATATGAAAATTTTACTGGAACAAACTCTTGCTTTTTACTCTGGCAGATACAGACATGAAAGGCACCTGGCCCAGTAATTCCTCCTTGCATAACACTCCAGAACACCACAAGCCTAACCCCTCTAAAGCTTAGGTTCTTCCCAGCTTTCCTGAGACTCTAAAACCACACCCAACAAGCTTAAGCTTCTTAGGTCGTTCAGCCTGTAGAGTTATCAATCATGTCAAATGAAGAGGGAAAACGATTTTTTTAAATCGTATTTTATTTTAACAAAGTTGGTATCAGGAATACACACTTTTTCCAAATTAAGAGAGTTAGCTATTCAGTCTTCTGCCTGCTATCTGACACCACCTGAGGCATACTATAAATCTTCCCGAAAGACAAGGCACAAAAGTACTACTGGCTAATTACAGGGGTTTCATGTATAAACCAGATGCTGGATATAAAATGGTTAAGACTATTGCCAGCTAGAACATGCAGAAGGCACTCAAACTATCTTGGGAGCCTAATCTTTACTTTTATGCCAAAAAGAAAAAAGGGGTTCCAGTCTTAAACGTGGAAGAATGCACTAATGTGCAATGCTATCTTTTATCTTAAATCCACTCACAGTGAAAGTCATTTCCACAAATTTAAAAGGTTTGCCTGCACTGAATTAAATAAATCTCAAATTATATAGCCATTATCATTTTACAGATGGAGAAATGTTAAGATTATATTGTAGGGGGTGGAAGAGGGATAAATTAGGAGTTTGAGATAAGCAGATACAAATTACTGTATACAAAATAGATAAACAACAAGGTCCTATTGTATAGCACCAGGAACTATACTCAATATCCTGTAGTAAACCATAATGGAAAAGAACATGAAAAGGAATATATATATATGTATAATAATCACTTTACTATACACCAGAAACGAACATAACATTGTAAATCAATTATACTTCAATAAAAAATTAAAATTAAAAATTTTTTAAAAGATTATATTGAAGTTAGAGAATAAATATCCAATTTTTTCCACCAAGGCAGAATGACCACAGCTATACAACATATAGCACACAACAGTCACACAGATCAAAAAATGTCCAAGAGATAGGCTGGGATACATCAAGTGCTGTGCATTCTTCAAGACTCACCTCAAATCCTATCTACTACAGTTCATTTTCCTCTCTCCATTATCCAAGTTTTCTGTAATGCTATTAAATTGCTTTTATTTTAATAGTAATTTATTTTCAAGTACAAAACTACAATTCAGTTTAAGTTTGCAGGCAAAGAAAGGAAAAACAACAGAAATACAAAGCATGTCAATGGTATCCTAACTGCCCTTCTCAGTTACTTGACTGATTTGAATTCTAAAGTTCAAGAGGAATCAAAAACAGTAACTTTTTTTTTTACCTGCAAATACATATTCCAAGACCAACACTACCAAGTCTACAAACAGAAAGAAAACATGTTCTACTGACCTAAGTATAGCAAACTTAAATTTGGAACTAACCAGACATCAGCCATCTTTTTAAATTCATATGAAACTACTGAATAAGGAAACAGACCCTTCCATTATTAGTTCAAAATGTCTTGCCTCAACTGAGATGGGTCTGAAACATTCCAGAGTAGTTTACCTACTGAGTTATAAACATGACCATTCCATTTCAGCATAGGTTACATGGAGAACAAGTTTCATATGTGTTTATAAATACTGTGATTGTGAAATATATACTTTAAAAATTGTAATCTTAATTTTTTACATCACAACAGAATAGTCTCCAGATGCAGAAACGACACAGCAAAACACTGCTGGACTTCATGCAATCGTCAGTTTTGTTCACCAGTCAGACATTAAGCTTTGAAAGACTTCTCACACCCCCTGGGGTGACATCAATTTGGAAAGAAGTACAATGAGAAAAAAAAATGCATTTCTTTAAACTCTGTCCTCAAATAAATATCTCCTTTTGTCTACAACTGTTTTTTTCTTTAAAGAGGAAGTTTACTGGTATCTGCACCAACCAAAAGAACAACAGGTATTTTTCAAGGAGGTTAAAAGATTTTTAGAGGTTTTTATAACAAAAAACAGCCAATCTCAAGAAAGTGAAAAGTGGAATTTAGATAGAGAACCTAACACAATAACTCCACAGAAAGGATTAGAATTCAAGGAAAGTGGCAAATTTTACATATGACTTTCTATTCCAAGGTTATGTAAATGAGACAACTCATGGAGAATATTTCAAAAAATATAAAAATACAAATATAACCAAAAAAATAAAACTTAACTAAAAGGTGGATCACTAACTTTTGTAAAAGGCAGCAAAATGACTCAGAACATTAGCGTTGGAAAGAACTGTATACATCAAGATCAGCTCCTATGGGACCTCCCTGGTGGTTGAGTGGTTAAGAATCCGCCTGCCAATGCAGGGGACACAGGTTCGAGCCCTGGTCCTGGAAGATCCCACATGCCACAGAGCACCTAAGCCCGTGTGCCACAACTACTGAGCCTGTGTGCTGCAACTACTGAAGCCCGCGTGCCTAGAGCCCATGCTCCGCAATAAGAGAAGCCACCGCAATTAGAAGCCTGCGCACTACAACAAAGTAGCCCTTGCTCACCGCAGCTAGAGAAAGCCCGCACGCAGCAACAAAGACCCAACGCAGCAACGAAGACCCAACGCAGCAAAAAAAAAAAAAAAAAAAAAACCCTACAATGTTACATATTAATTTTCAGCATTGTTCTATCTAACACAGAAAACTTTCCCTTGGCCTAGGAGAAATGATAAAAACTTCAGGTGACCTATTTTGGGTACTTCTCTCACTTTTACGAACTCTCTCAAATAATGAAATAACCCACCCTGGTGCTGCCGTTAATTTATGCAGAATCTTTACCAAGGAGCACAAAATAACTGGCAGTGGTTATCTTTATTATTTCACAAAACATCCCTGGGTAAGTTAAGAGTGAGAAATAATCTACTAAATGTTACACATGGGAAATTTTAAGAGCAAGGAGTGACCTGCAATCACAGAGTGAGTCAGTGATGGGCTGGGACTGATTCCCCCATTCCTGACTCCTAACTGTTTGTCCCTGATATACGGTGGTACCTCTAAACCTTTAAACACTCAAAAGCATATAATAAGTGCAAACATCTGACAAATACTTTCTCAGAATCTCCCATTCACTTTGACTTGACTTAGTCCTGCATTTCTTAGCTTTATACAGGAAAAAAAAAATCAGATATTAATAGTCCAATCTAATTAAGCCTAGAGCTTGGTGGTAATAATAAAGGACAGTTATCAAGTCCTTTGAGTGGTTTACTTTGAAGATTAAAGGATCATTACAAATATTCTTCAAGGAAGAGTGACAAACAGCACAAGTTTCATCTATTTCAATATTATTAAATTACTTATATTTACTTATATTACTTTATATTATATTTATATTTAAATTACTTATATTTACAACCTAAATCAAACAAAGTTTCATTTTATCAGAATATAGTCTCTGAAATAAAACTGTTACTTAAAAGAATCCTAGAGCTCTAAAAGGCCTAAAAAAATTATCAAACCCCCTCAATTTACAGATTTCAAATTTGCTTCTTGGATTAATTTGGGAATTTAAATTAAGTGCTAAACAGAAGCAATTGAGGAGGGAGGACTTAAGCATATGGAAAAGGGAAAACCAGATGTACACATACCACAAAGAGCCCTGGGTACATTTGATTTTCAGCAATAGTTGGGGAGGTGGGGTAGGGGAAAGGGAGGGGAGAGGGTGTTAATGTCAGTGATATCCTTTGAACTGGGTCCAACAGTGTTTCTAAGACAGTCTAAGTTTTAAGTAAAACATTCCTTCCCCCAGCCAGCAATTGCAGGCTTCTTCCTTATTTAATGGGCATCAGAAATTATACTTGCTTGCTATAATTTTTTTCTCTTTTACCTTCTAATTGTCCATACGAGATTACAAGAGAAGAGGAAAATTCAAGCTAGTCCTAAACATGATACCATGTGGTAGAAGCTGAAAAAGTGTGGTAAGTCATCATCTGTATGTGCTAATATAAAAAGATCTCCAAGATAAATTGTAGAATCTAGAAAGGAAGTTTGACCAATGAGAGGCAATATGTATGATACTATTTTTGTGGGGAAAGCACACCCAAACACCCAAACACAAAGCACTGTATGTCTTTCATAAGCCTATTTATCTCCCCATACATCTGTCTCTAAGTCAATGCACATAAAAAGGTTTGCTTTGGGACTTCCCTAGTGGTCCAGTGGTTAAGAATCTGCCTTCCAATGCAGGGGACGCAGGTTCGATCCCTGGTCAGGGAACTAAGATCCTACATGCTACGGGGCAACTAAGCCCGTGCACCCTAGAGCCCGTGCGCCACGACGAGAGAGCCCGTGCAATGGAGCCCGCGCACTGCAACTAGAGAGCCTGAGCACCACAACTACTGAGCCCGCGTGCCACAGCTAGACAGCCCGCACACTGCAACTACTGAGCCCATGCTCTGGAGCCCATGCATCACAACTAGAGAGAAGCACGCACACCGCAACAAAGAGTCCGCGCACTGCAATGAAAGATCCCACATGCTACAACGAAGATCTCATGTGCCGCAACTAAGACCTGATGCAGCCAAATACATAAATAAATATTAAAAAAAAAAAAAAGGTTTGCTTTGAAGGACAGATATCAAACTGAAAATAGTCATCATTTTCTGGTGTTGGTGGGGAGGTGACCGGGATTGGGGATTGGGGCAGTCAAGAAAGAGTACTCTGTGTGTATGGAGCAAGGAACAGTATGATCAAAAGTACAAGGAGATGGCGAGCTCAGGAAACTATGAGGAAGCTGGTGGGACAAGAGTAAATCTATATGTGTGTTTGGCAACAGAGGTGGGGGGAGGAGGAAATGTGGCAGAAAATGAGGCGAGAGTAAGTAGATTGGGGCCAGACTATGAAGCCCTTACATGACAAGCTAAGGAGTTTAGACTTTATCCCTTGAAGGTAATGGAGGCCGATCAAAGGTTTTTGAATGATATGATTAGATCTGTCTTTAAAGAAAGAGATTTGACAGCAATGTGGAGGATGGACTGGAAAATGGAAAGCCTGAAAGTAGATAAGCAGCTCTCCTAAGAATTGAAATGAAAGATGAAAAGGGCCTAAACAAGGGCAATGGCTATGAGAATGAAGAGGAAACAAACATATTCAAAAGCGATTTTGGAGATAGAAGAGACAGGACTTGTGGATAGATTGGTGGGGAGCCTAACAAAACATAAGGACTCAAGATGGATGTGATGTTTCCAGCTGAGAGGATGCGGAGCCACTAAAGAAGAGAGAGAATACAGGAAGGGAGTGGGTATTTAGAGTGTGTGGAAAAATAAGATTGGGATTTGTTGAATTACATGCGAGGCTATCAACTCTTAGCAAGCTCCAAAAGGATAAGGCTCATTTGCTAATGGTCTCTGAGCTGTACCTAGTGCAACACCATGTGCATTTAATTCAAGTTTGTGAGGATGGTGCTAATGCTAACCTATCCCAGGATAATTGAGACTTGACAATATTTAAGATAGCTCTTCAAAGTGCCTGTGTGGAAAGGAAATATGAGACAAGGTGGTTTGTTTTACTTTCCTGTCAAATTTCTTCTTTAGTCATTTCCAAAATAAATTTCCAATAATAATAGGGCTTTTAACAAGAAGTCTATTACTAAGAGCAGCCTGAGGCAGACCATAATACCGCTCAGACTTTACATTCCACACATTCCAATAATCAAGTCACCTCACCTTTAATTCTCTTTCTTGTTCAGGAACCTGTAGTACCACTTAAGATTCTAAAACCTGCCACACCCAATAGTCAAACATAATCAGAGCCATTTAAACAATTTGAAAAAAAACAAAAAACAAAATAACTGATGTTTTATCTGGAAAACCTTAAGGAGGGGATATAGAAAAAAAACACCATTTGTTCTGGTTAATGTTGTGCAATGTTTTCTGGGGTTTGCCTGGTAGGCATGTTGAAATCATAACTAAATAAATCAATTCCGGCAACACAAAGAAACAATATTCCCTTCCCCCTTGGACGCCTGAAGGAAAAATGGCATCTTCTCCATAATGTGCACACACTTTGGAGCTGTTTTGTTTTTAATCCTCTGCCAAGTCAAGTTTTAGTTTTATTTTAATCTCAGTAACCACAGTAAATTACAAATCTTTGACAAGTAAATGCTTTCTTCCTCACCAAAATCCCACTCACTTTCCAACTTCTGGAACTTAAGAGTTCAATAAATGCCTGCACTGCTGATCTTTTTTCATGAGGAAGAAAATAAATACACTATAAATTAAGTGTATTTCCTGACATTTACAAGTTAGTCTACATGTGAAATAGGTTAAGATAAAATTGTATCTTTCCTGCCCATCTTAAAAAATAATAATAATAAATATATATATACATATATATGTGTGTATGTATATATATATATATATATATATATTCACATGTACTGTAGGGGAAAGAACAGCATAGAAAGTCAGCAGATCTGGGCTGAAGTCTCATACATTTCAGCCGGCTGTGTAATGTTAGTAAAGCAACTTAAATTTGGTTTCTTTGTATCTAAAATTAGGGAAATAGATGAAATGTTTTTTTTTTAATTAATTTATTTATTTTTGGCTGTGTTGGGTCTTCGTTTCTGTGCGAGGCCTTTCTCCAGTTGCGGCGAGCGGAGGCCACTCTTTATCATGGTGCGCGGGCCTCTCACTGTCACGGCCTCTCCCGTTGTGGAGCACAGACTCCAGACGCGCAGGCTCAGTAGTTGTGGCTCACGGGCTTAGTTGCTCCGCGGCATGTGGGATCTTCCCAGACCAGGGCTCGAACCCGTGTCCCCTGCATTGGCAGGCAGATTATTAACCACTGCGCCACCAGGGAAGCCCGATGAAATGGTTTTTAAAGGCCCCTCCCTTTCACCTTAAAATTCTGATTCTTAAGATCATGGCTATTACTTGATTTTTCTTTTTTTAATACATGAAAAGCAGTCACTCAAGAAAAAAAAATATTCCTAAGAAACAAACTAATTTTTGTGGTAAAATGGAATAAACCTCAGAAACTACCTAATCTGTACAGCTTTGAAACTATATTCCAAGAGTTATAAATTTTTTTATTTATTGAAAAGGTTCTACTGTTTAAAGAAAAAGATTGGAAACTACTAATCTAATCCAACTCTATAATTACAAATGAAGAAACTGCGATCAAGATCGGA
>NW_006774188.1:42426-53006 GCF_000442215.2 Lipotes vexillifer
ATCGGAAGAATACAACACATCCATAAAAATACTGTGAGCTGTTAAACATCATAAGAGGAAAAGGGTCATGATAAATTTTTTTTTAATGAGGATATTAAATTCTATATTTGAAAAACTGTATATAAGTATAAATCCATTTTTCAGGGTAATAAATTTATTGTATCATTTTCACTAAAACATTCTCACTATCAATATTCAAATAATACAAAATATACAATGAAAAATGCAACAAATGATCCAAAATCTCACCATTGAGATATATTCAGCATTAAGATTTAGTGAATATCACTCCAGACAATTACTCACATATACAGATGGATAGATGGATTAACAAAAATAAATTTATTATTTCTAGGATAAAAGTATACTCACTTTTAAAAATAAAAATATATCAATTTTAATTTTACTTGAAAGTAACAGAAGCTAAAACAAAACAGAAGAAATTTTAAACCTTAGATAATTGCTTCTTCACTCAAAAAACATTAATTGTAAAAAATCCATGTTTAAGAAAAATGATAAAAAACCATAGAGGAGATTAATATTACTTTAAAACTACATTAAATTTTAGACTATATTGACTGAATTGTTGCTATGAAAGATAAGGAGATTAATAATTTCCATTTCCCTTCCACCTACCTCCCAATTGTTCTTTTTTAATTAATTAATTAATTTTGGCTGTGTCAGGTCTTAGTTGCAGCAGGCAGGATCTTTCGTTGCAGAGCGAGGGCTCTTCATTGCAGCGCACGGGCTTCTCTCTAGCAGTGGCGCATGGGCTCTAGAGCACGTGGGCTCAGTAGTTATGGCACAGGCTCTCTAGTTGTGGTGCACAGGCTCCAGAGCACACGGGCTCAGTAGTTGCGGCACGCAGGCTTAGTTGCCCCGCAGCATGTGGGATCTTAGTTCTCCCACCAGGGTTTGACCAGTGTCTCCTACATTGGAAGATGGATTCTTAACCACTAGACCACCAGGGAAGTCCCCCAATTTTTGTTTTACTTTGCCACGATGTATAATGTTCACGTTCATATTCTGTTCTGTTACCACAGTTTTTTTGTTTTTTTTTAAATTAATTAATTAATTAATTTATGGCTACGTTGGGTCTTCATTTCTGTGCGAGGGCTCTCTCTAGTTGTGGCAAGCAGGGGCCACTCTTCATCGCGGTGCATGGGCCTCTCACTATCACGGCCTCTCTTGTTGTGGAGCACAGGCTCCAGACACGCAGGCTCAGTAACTGTGGCTCACGGGCCCAGTTGCTCCGTGGCATGTGGGATCTTCCCAGACCAGGGCTCGAACCCGTGTCCCCTGCATTGGCAGGCAGATTCTCAACCACTGCGCCACCAGGGAAGCCCTACCACAGTTTTTAGTTTCTAAATCTGAGATTTATATATAAATGAATTTAATATTCAAAACCAGTTTTTATTTTGACTCATCTCTTGGTTGGCTAAATTTTAACAAGTAGGTTTTCCAGAAAGATCCTGCAGATGCTGTATTCTCAGGGTTCTTTCACATTTGAGGATTATATATATGCCTGTTGCCTTTATTCTTCAACAACTTGGCTAGATACAATGTTCTGAGTCATACTTTCTTGTATCTGAACTTTGTTGACACAGCTTCTCTAGTATTGCACTTTGTTGTGGAGAAGTCTGAGACCAGTCTAATTTTCTCCCTTGCTGGTGACTTTTGCTTTTGTGTGAATGACTGAAGAAGTCTTTCTTCAGGAACAACCAGGATATGAGTTGATACTGATTCTTCTTTACCAATTTCAGTATCCAATGTGTATTTTTGATCTGCAGATTCAGTTGTTCATTTCAGTGAAGTTTTGCTGTATCAATTCTCTAAATACTTTTTTAGTTCCATTTGTTGAGTCCTCTTACTCAGGGACACCAGTAATCTTTTCCTTGACTCACCTTTGTGTCATATCTTTCATTGTTAACCAATTTGCTTTCATCTTTCACCCCTGTTTTTACTGTGATTGTTTCAACCTTTTGCTCCAAACCATTAAATTTTCAGCCATCTCTATTCTATTCCTTACTCGTTCTCACTTAGTTTTTTAATGGTGCTGTTCTACTCCTTAATTTGTTTCCGTAGCTCTACAATCTCACTTTTCATCAATATGAGTGCATTTTTTAAAGTGTATTTATTATTTTTATTATGTATATTGTGTTTGATTTATGTGTGTGTGTATACATGTAAGATAAAGTCCAAAAGGCTATAGACAAAATTTTAATAGCTTTCTGTTGTAGTCAGTGATTTTTATTTCATTTTTGCCTACCTTAATTTCCTAAATTTTTTCACAATGAACATATCTGTTACTCGTACACTGATATTGAGAGACACACATACATATACAGCTTATATAGCTATAACTTAGATAGCTATAAGTATTTTCCCCCATTATTTATTTATTTATAACATCTTTATTGGAGTATAATTGCTTTACAATGGTGTGTTAGTTTCTGCTTTATAACAAAGGGAATCAGCTATACATATACATATATCCCCATATCTCCTCCTTCTTGCATCTCCCTCCCACCCTCCCTATCCCACCCCTCTAGGTGGTCACAAAGCACCCAGCTGGATCTCCCTCTGCTATGTGGCTGCTTCCCACTAGCTATCTATTTTATATTTGGTAGTGTATATATGTCCATGCCACTCTCTCACTTCGTCCCAGCTTACCCTTCCCCCCTCCCCATGTCCTCAAGTCCATTCTCTATGTGTGCGTCTTTATTTCTGTCCTACCCCTAGGTTCTTCATAACCATTTTTTTTGTTAGATTCCACATACATGTGTTAGCATAAGGTATTTGTTTTTCTCTTCCTGACTTACTTCACTCTGTATGACAGACTCTAGGTCCATCCATCTCACTACAAATAACTCAATTTCGTTTCTTCTTATGGCTGAGTAATATTCCATTTTATATATGTGCCACATCTTCTTTATATATTCATCTGTCAATGGACACTTAGGTTGCTTCCATGTCCTGGTTATTGTAAATAGAGCTACAATGAACATCGTGAATTATGGTTCTCTCAGGTTATACGCCCAGTAGTGGGATTGCTGGGTCGTATGGTAGTTCTATTTTTAGTTTTTTAAGGAACCTCCATACTGTTCTCCATAGTGGCTGTATCAATTTATATTCCCACAGTGCAAGAGGGTTCCCTTTTCTCCACACCCTCTCCAGCATTTATTGTTTGTAGATTTTTTGATGATGGCCATTCTGACCAGTGTGAGGTGATACCTCATTGTAGTTTTGATTTGAATTTCTCTAATGATTAGTGATGTTGAGCATCCTTTCATGTCCTTGTTGGTGATCTGTATATCTCCTTTGGAGAAATATCTATTTAGGTCTTCTGCCCATTTTTGGATTGGGTTGTTTTTTTTTTTGATAGTGAGCTATAAGTTTTAAGAGAAATGAAGTACCCAGCTAAGGACTAACAATCTTTATGCCAATGATTCAAAATGTGTAACTTTCAAAGAATAATGCTCTTCCTCAAGCTGAGTAGTGGTAGTCTTTGAAAAATAGTAAACTAAGCTGTGCCAGTATTCTGATCACCAGCACACCATCTGTCTCAGAAAGAGATACACAGCACATGTGAGTGAAAACCTCTCCTTTTTTCCTGACTGATCTTGTTCTTCTGTTTCAGAGGTTAAGCACGTATAGACCTCAGATGATTTCTCCATCAAAACTGTATCTAGACAAGGAAATTCCTTTCAGAGTCTGATAAATTGTTGATTAATATGTCCAGGCTCCATCCAGTGTTCTTGAAAATATATTTCTCTTAAATGTATTTCCTCTTAGATATATTATAGATATACTGATATACCTATACTCTGAGGCTTTCAAATTCCTAAAATCTGGGTTCAGGGTCCTGGAACAAAAGCCTAACTAAAGGCTCTTATGAAACGTTGAGCTGAAGAAAACAAGAACTTTCACTGATAACTAAGAAAACAAATGTGATTTATGCAAATTAATCATAAAAGACTTGAATGTATTTTAGGAAGAAATGAAATGATGTCATGAAAAGATCAAGTGAAATGGAATCAAACCATTCCTGAATTTGAGTCTCAGCTCCTACGAAGCTATGTGACTTTTTGTTTGTTTGTTTGTTTTTAATATTTTCTTGGCCGTGCTGTGTCGCATGTGGGATCTTAGTTCCCGGAACAGGGATCAAACCCATGCCCCTTGCGTTGGAGGCATGGAGTCGTAACTACTGGACCACCAGGGAAGTCCTGAAGCTGTGTGACTTTGAGTAAACCACTTAACTTCTCTGAACTTGATCCTTCATCTTCTGAGATGAATAGTATATTTAAATACTTCATATAGAATATTAATTTTATATTTGTATATTTCAAAAAAAGTTTATAAAGTGATTTTACAAAGAAAGTCTTATTCTTGGAAGGAATAGGCAAATTATAATTGATAAAGAAAAGTTTCAGATGTCAAAAAATATATATATATGAGAAAGAAGATATAGCATGATAACTTTTGACTGTTTTACAAATGAATCATTAATCATGTAATAACACTTACAGATACATAAGCATACTTATTCCTGGGCTATCTTTATTTTTCAATGCTAACATAAATTTCAAAAGTAAGTATTGTTCAAAGTAACCCAAGAGAATCAAACAGAAACCTTCTGAAAGTCTAAAAATCATAATCTAAACTTCAGGATTAATATTGATTCCTCTGATAAGATTTATTTTACACATATAAACCTCAATAAAATATAGAATAAAAAATAAAAATGAAGAATCTAGAAATCAAATAGAAGAAATGTCACTTATAATAGGTTAATAAAGTTATGTAAAAAACTGACTATAATAAAAGATGTAGCAAGTAACCCTTAAAGGTTCCCTGAAACATATAATAGAAAAATTCATGATAAATCTAGAGAAAGAGCAGAAAAGGCAAGGTAAGGGTGAAAAGAAAATTTTTAAGGAAATTTTTAAAGGTACCTTAAGAGTCTAGGAAGTTTCTTTTTAGTGTCTGGAATATTCTAACAAAACTAAACTTAATAGCTGTGCCCACATAACACTTTTGGATGCCTAGTTTTATAATTTAGTGATGCAAGTTTAAAAAAAGATGGACAATTTGAAGGAGGATACACTAGTAAAATTTGTTTTTACTCAAACAAGAGTTGGAGGATCTTCAAAAAGTACTGAGACCTTGTTCACTTGGCTCCAGCTCCATTTCGTCAAACTTACATTCAACCTTCCAACACTATTCCAGAAGCCTGTCCCAAATAAGAATAGGGATGAAAATAAACAGGATTTTTTTTTTCACTTAGCTTTTATCTGAATTTTCTGTTTACTGTATTCAGCCTTGATTCCATACCAAGTTTATTTGACAAGCACTGGTGGTAAAACTAGACACCAAATTTTCCTTCATGAAAGCCAACGTGGGTGGCTTCTCTGTATTTTTCATCTTTTTACAAGAGGGTACCTCTTGGTGGTGGCATAAGACCTCATATAGCTGTGTGAGACATTCTGCTACCCAGCCTGACTAGGCATTTAACAGTTAATTTCACCTCTGTGTTCTACTGGATTAATTGTTATCAGAAGATTTGACCAATCTGAAGACAGGAAAGAAAAGAAATACATAAAATCATCATTATCAAATAAAAATAAAGCTTCATGTACAGAGCTCTGTGCTAAGCATTATGCAAAATAAATAGACATGATCCCTGCCTTCCAGAAGCCTCCATGTTAGAGCAGATGATGTCGACACAGTCAGATAAACAGACTTTCACAATGTAGAACAGAGACGTGATGGCTGCCAGTAGGGCAGAAATAAATCAACAACAGCTAAATATTTACCAAAAGTGAGAGATTTATTATGTGTAATGTATTTTGTATAATACATAGAATAATCTCTGGAGTTGGTGAAGGCTGAGTAAAGATACAATTCTTTTGTGTCCTGATCCTACTCCATCTCTGACTCCTTGTGTAACCTTAGGTTTTGATCTTACAGTGACTATTTATTGGCCTATAAAAATAATAGCATTTAAATTTCTTCCTGGTTGCATACACTGTAAGTGCACAGACTCATGAAAACAGAATATAGAAAATTCTATTATGATTTCTAATGAAGTGAATCAGGATAAAAATTCAATTTTTAGATACCTTATCAAAAATATTCTCACATAAATACATTTCATGATACCAAGTTAACCATTTGGGGACATGAGCTTTTGAAATGGTTGAGATCAACCATCTGATTAGAGACAGGGAATCTGAGTGTTATAAAAGGTACTGTTATTCCCCATCAAATATTACCTGTCCTATTTCTCTTAAACTTGTTCTGGTCATCTTTCTCTCTTTGTTCCTTCTTTTCTCCAATTTCTTTTTACCTCTTCTGTCTTCCTCTTACTGTAGGATCTACAAATATAAGATAGATATAAGAAGCTCCCCAAACAGTGAGAGGGACCAGGGACCTGTTTCTCTTTTCAGAAAAGGAAGGAGCCTGTTTTTAAAAATAGTTTAAATGTATCATAAAAAGGAAGACTCTGAATTAAGAGATCTTAGAGATTATGTGGGCCCCAGTCACAGTGAACATATTTCTGTCCCTCCAGTGTGCCATGTTCTTTTACATCCAGGTGTTTTACACTGCTGGGATCATCCTTTCAGTCACTCTCCGCAGCTTAGCCAAGCCAATACCTATTGACTTTTCCCCAGAGGTAAACCTTGAGTTTTGCTTCCATACTTTTCCTTATATACGTTCGCAGCCTCTTGGATTTCTCCTCCCATGGAAGCACTTATCACATCCTATTTTATCCACCTGTTAATTTATCTCTATCCTCCACAAGGTTGAAAAGTCCATGTGGGCAGGAACTAGGACTTTTCTTTATCATCTAGCTCTAGCCCAACACCTGTCACATGGCAGGCATTTAATGAAGGCTTACTGAAGAGATGAATGACTAAGCCAATCACCTGACCAAAACAATTAAAATATGTTCTAGACCTCTTGAGCAGCACTGCCCAATAGAGCTCTCTTCAACAGTAGAAATGTTCACTATCTGCTGTTCAGAATAACAGCCACAAATCATATGTGGCTGCTAAGCACTTGGAATGTTACTAGTGTGACTGAATTTTTAATTTTATTTAATTTTCATTCATTTTAATAGCCACATGTGGCTAGTGGTTAATATATCGGACAGTGTAGCTCTAGAATCACAATGGGAATATAAAATATTATGCACGATTTGGTTTGCTTATATTGGTTAATATATTGAACATTAAAACATAGTTCGCTCAAACAATTAAAATGTCCAAGGTGAAATTTCTCTTAAAAGAGTGTGCATGTTTTGCAGCCACAAATTTTATCTTGTTCATCATCATCTTATATATAGTAGGTATTTAAAAACACTGTTTAGTTGAAATGGGTGGAGATACCAACTGCTAAAACTTAAAGACTTTGATGTTTCTTTTATTTTCTTTCCAGTTTAAGAATAGCAAGTAATTCTAAAAATCAGACAACCACAGTACAACAAGAAAAAGAAGGATGTTATGTTATCCGAACTGAGTGTCCTCCACAAGCAGCTACCTAAAGTCTTTACTTTCAGAAAAGGAACTAAGGAAAGAAGGTCCCTTAATATGTCCCATATCTCCACCTCTGTTCCATCTTTGCTCATGTTATTTTCTTTGCCAAAAGCCGCCTATCCCAATCCCATCTTCATCTGTGCAAATTCTATATGTACTATATTGTCTAGTTCATGTGCCCCTCCTTCATGAAGCATTCACCTTGACAAAAAAGGATGGGATCTGGGAGTCCTCTTAGATGGTTCAATTCTGCTTTGTTCTATAGATGTTTGTCAAGTTCATTAAACACAATGAATGTTGGCCACATAGAATTTAATGTCTCACTTTTCTGAACTACCACCAATATCTATATGTAATATTTCAACTTTTATCATGACAAATTCAGAAAATTAAAAGTCTTCTTGGATGAGTCAAACATCTTTTATACATCAAGCTATTTCTTGATTTGGTGTATTTTCAAACCTAGAGAAATATCTTTCATATGAAACAGAAGAAATCATAAATAAGAGGACTCAGACACTGTGTCATGCAAAACCATGCCACTGAGTGACAGAAAAGATATGCTTGGCGAAATCCCAAGCTACGTTCCTAGAACAAGTACCTGAAGAAATTCTGTTTCCTTATAACACTTGAAAGAGCCATTAAGTCCTAAGTGTATATTATTTTTTTGTGATCCACCCAGAAGCAGTAAGAGTACCATCATCATCTATATTTCTGGATCCAAGATATGTGCATCAGCGTGAATTAGCTGACTTTAATAAAATTCTTCACATTTCTGAGTATAAACTTTCATGGAACTTTCTTCTGTCCTTTTAAGTAAAAAACAAAAACAAAAAACCCACATTGGGCTTCCCTGGTGGTGCAGTGTTTGAGAGTCCGCCTGCTGACGCAGGGGACACAGGTTCGTGCCCCGGTCCGGGAAGATCCCACATGCCGCGGAGCGGCTGGGCCCGTGAGCCATGGCCGCTGAGCCTGCGCGTCCAGAGCCTGTGCTCCGCAAAGGGAGAGGCCACAGCAGTGAGAGGCCCGCATACCGCAAAAAAACCCCAAACAAACAGATGAGCAACAAGGATTTACTGTATAGCACAAGGCATTATACCCAATATCTCGTAATAACCTATAATGGAATATAATCTGCAAAAAAACTGAATCACTATGCTGTACACCTGAAACAAACACAATACTGTAAATCAACATAAGATTATCCTCAATTGTGTCCTCAGTGAAACTCAAAGACTTATCTTAACTATTTCTCACTGCAACTACTCCACATCTTTTCTCCTCTCTCCTTTCTCCTCATTCCTGGCAAATGGATTTTCCCTCTTTAATGAGATATCTGAGGTCACATGGTATATCTTCCCTCAGCATCTGTCCTCTCTACCAGGGAGCTCCCCTACCTTCATCCATCTTTTGTCCTTACTCCTCTGAGTTCTAAATATCCCCTCCCAATGCCAATACCTCAACGCATACTCTTGATCTCCCTCTTTCCAGACTCCTCCAAGGTCTGTCAGTCTGTAATGAACCCACTCCTCCCCAGTACCTTCTCTCTCCTTCTCCAAAGGCTCCCTTACCTCTGCCTATGAATATGTTCCTTTTCCCATTAAAAAAAAAAGTCTTCTTTTCATCCTAGTGATCCTATCTCTCTACTCTCATTCATGTCCTGAAAGAGTACTTTACAACAGTTAACTCCATTCTTTATAATGTACTTATTCTTTAACTTCCTGGATTCTTCCACCTATATCATTGTACTAAAACTATCTTCTCAAGGCCATCTGTGACCTCAAAACCACTAAACCTAGTGGTCTTGCCTTAATCCTCATCTACTTCCTCCTCCGTGGAGCAGGTGATACTACTGACTAAATTCTAAAATTCTTTCACCTCTTGGTCTCCAAGTCACACACTGATCTAGAGAACAAACATGAGAGCCAGCCTCTACACCTACAAAATGCCTACCAGCCTTCCCTCACTCATAAGATACAGGAAAAGAAGCAAGAGACTCACACTGAGTCTGTCCCAAATGGGGAATTAAGCACATAGAATCTCACCTATCAGGTGAGCTCAGGCATGGTATATAGTCTTGGCACTCAGAATGTAAGCCTCTGATTCTTACACCCTTCTGTTGACTATCGGTCATAACAACTCCTCCTGTGATGTTTAAACAAAAAGAACAATGGCATTAAGTTGCGTTAGAGGGCTACTGTAACTGATTTCCCAGAACTTCTGGGGGTTCTTCTTTGGCAGAAAGACCATTCACTGCACAGTGAAAAGTCTTTGGGGGAGTACGGTAGGGACCGCAGGGACAGTCAAGCTGCAGTGACTGCAGTAAAACAGGGTCACACAGCCTAAGAGGGACCTTTTAATAGCACAGTGTCCTATCTTCTTCCTCCCCTCTTTGACCACTCTTGCTAACTTCTTTTCTTCTATTCAAACCCCCAAAGGTAAGTATTTCTTAAGGCTTCATCTTTCATCTTCTCTTCTCTTCCTGTTTCCTTCTCTCTCTTACCATTCTTATGTGCCCCTACCCATTCATTTCAAGCATTTAACTAATCTTTTTCTTTTTTTCTCAACCACTGTCTTAAAGAATCTTAATTCCCCAAACCAGCTCCTCCGCCTAATATTCCTCTTTCTGTTAATGGCAACACCAATGCCCTGGTTACCCAGATGCAAATCGTCCCTGAATTCTCTTTTCCTTTACTTTCCACACACAATCACAGCTCCGTTCTGCTGATTCTACCTACCAAATGTTTCTCCTTTCTTTTCCTTTTCCACTGCCACACCTTACGCCAGGCCCTGATTATTTTTCACGTAGGCCTCTGCAATGACCTCTTAATTTCAATTCTCAGTTCTAGTTTCTCCCTACTCCACTGTATCCTTCCAGTTAATTATACTAAAGCACAGCCACTAGCTCCTGTCCCGTCACTGCTAAAAAGTTTTCATAGACTCCTCACTGCCTAGAGAATAAAGTCCAAAATTCTTCAGTTCACTTTTTTTTTTTTTTTTTGCGGTACGTGGGCCTCTCACTGTCGTGGCCTCTCCCTGTCG
>NW_006774188.1:53379-53661 GCF_000442215.2 Lipotes vexillifer
CTTCCCGGACCGGGGCACGAACCCATGTCCCCTGCATCGGCAGGCGGACTCTCAACCACTGCGCCACCAGGGAAGCCCTGGACAACTTTTTTTAAACTTCCAGTTATCATTTTCTCTATAAATGAAGCCAGGGAGAACTTTCTACCTTTGGTTTGGGCAATATTTGGTTACCTATCAAGAGAACTGTTGAATCTTTTGTAATGCTACTGGTATTATAGTATCAACAAAAATTAAAGTAGCAACAAAAATTAAAGTCATTCTGGAATTAAAACACTGGAAAGA
>NW_006774188.1:53671-84477 GCF_000442215.2 Lipotes vexillifer
AAGAGTGACTAAGATTTTATTCTTTCTGGCCTTCATTTATCCTAATGAAGAACTTTTTTTTAATACTTATATATTAGTTTTACCATTCTAATAGCGTTTGGAAATACCTATTGCTTTTACCAACATTTGTAAATCACATGGGGTTATTTGCTCAAAATAACATGAGGTGCAGAAATGTTTCCAAAGGCTACAAAATGGTTCCATCATTTTAATAAGACAAGGGGAAAAATGTGGTTTATTTTGCAAATAAACACTAAGCTATAGAAGGTGCCCTTATGAGAATGAGGTACCTTCAGGGTTAACTATAAACAACTTTGCAGCTACATGAGATCACCTCATAAAACAACAGAGTGGCATAAAGTCAATTATGATTTACATTAGTTAAAAAGAATGCTACTATGGTTAAAATATTATTTAACATTCTAAATTCAGGTAGGCTTGAACTCTCACCTATTGATAAAGAGGCTCATCGCTCTTTTGTGACTCCTGCGATCATATGATCAAGAGGAAACAGCTTCCAACTTTCCAATTTCAAAACTTTTGACCATTCTTACTCCTCTCTGTCTAAACCTTTTAAACCAAGAGGACAATAAGCTTTAGGGGGAAAAAAAGGATGCTACATTAAAGGCTAAAGTTAATAAGTAATTTTCAATTTCTATTCTTCTAAAGATGTTCATTAAAATTTCATTTAACAATAATAGCACACTACCATAGAAGAAAGAAAAAGAACAAAAGCCCTCTGATAACACACTGACGTTGTTGTTACAAACCTCACCCAACTCCAGACCAAATGAGTAATAGTATATTTCAATGGATACCAAACCACAGGCTACCAACTACATATACTATAGGCAAATTTGCTACCAGAACCAAAATATTATAACACTGCATGTTAAATATCACTTATCTCTAGACCCCAATTCCTGTTACAAGAGATACGTACTTTTTCTATTCTGTCCCAGAAGGCATCCAGAGTTCATTGCCTATTTGTAGGCAATAGGGAGACAACATTGCTATGACGAAAGAAGTAAAATGTCCCCTAACCTGAACTCAACCTTGCGTGATTCTAGAACCAACCAAGCCTCATGAGAGTCTGTTTTTCAAAAGGGTCATATCTACAATGTTTCTGTAAACTACAACAAATTACTCTGAGCCTATGTATAGCTGGGCTCTAGTATGCAGTGGGAATACTAACCTATATGTCCAATTTAGCACTTAATCTAAATACATCTCCAAAAGACAGAGCTTTTCCTTAACAGAATGAACTATTTACCTAATTTTGTCACAGTGGCCATACTTATTTATGATCAGTATTCATTCCTTTTTTTTTTTTTTTTTTTTAAGTTTTTGGCTGCCCTCCGGCCTGCATGTGGGATCTTAGTTCCCTGACCAGGGATCAAACCCACACCTCCTGCATTGGAAGCGCAGTCTTAATTAACTACCGGACCACCAGGGAAGTCCCAGTATTCATTTCTGAAAAATATCATGTTTCCTGTAGTCGTAAATGTTTGCTGCGCTATGTAAAGTTCTCTAAAATAGGAGAGTAAAGAGTGTTTCTTAAATATCTTATTGAAGACATTGTTCTCCAGGCAGTAGGTTTTTTCATTTTTATATATACACTAGTACACTAGGTAACTTAAGTGTTAAACATCAGTGACTGCCTGATACATACACAAATGAAGATGAAGTTTTTTGTTTAAGACCAAATATTTGCCTTTCTACAAAAAGTCTTAAGCCTGAATGTTCTTAAGGTGAATTAAGCCGTTTCCCAAGTAATTTGCTTCAAACAAAACATCCTCGTTCCAAAAAAGATCTGTATATTAATCAATAATTCTAAAAGTCACAATACTAATATGACTCTTTCATAAGGAATTCTGAATATGGAAACAGCAAGTATTTTTGGAAACTAAAGGAAAAACAAAGAAGAAAACATAGATAAAGACAAATAATTAATGGAACACCAACCATGGGCCAGACAATAAAATGAGAGTTAAGGATACAGGCAAATAAAACACAGTCCTGCCCTCATGAAGCTTACAATCGAATAAACGACATTATTTCTCTCACATCAAAAGAGCTATCCATATTACCATCAATCCACGAATGAAAAATAAACATGCCTTACAGGAAACTCTCTCTTAATTCCTGAGATAATGTGTTCCCTTAAACAAGAGGCTTTTTGTCTTTGGGTGATTTTATGCTGTATATTCAGTCATGGGGATATATAATACATATGTTACTACTACTGATGATGATGATGATGATGATGATGGAGAACACAGCAATAGCTAATACTTGTTAAGCATTTGTTAAATCCCAGATACTACACAAGCACTACATTTATAATTTAGTCTAATCTTCACCATACCCTATTTGATAGGTACTATTATTATGCATGATTGTACTAGAATTAAAAGATCACTGATCAAAAAATTATTAGATCAAAATAAAAGACTTAAACATATCAAATTAAGAAATCTAATTTTACTTCTTGATTCATCTATCTGGAACCACAGGTAAGAGTTTAATAAGAAATATATAACTGTAAGTTACAACTACCTGCTCTTCAGCAAAATATACACAAAGGTTAGGACAAGAGAGGTGATAGGGAAGAGAGAAGAAATAGGGGGCTTCCCTGGTGGCGCAGTGGATAAGAATGTGCCTGCCAATGCAGGGGACAGAGGTTCGATCCCTGGTCTGGGAAGATCCCACATGCTGCGGAGCAACTAAGCCTGTGCACCACAACTACTAAGCCTGCGCTCTAGAGCCTGTGAGCCACAACTACTGAAGCCCACGTGCCTAGATCCCGTGCTCCACAACAAGAGAAGCCACCACAATGAGAAGCCCAAGCACCGCAATGAAGAATAGCCCCTGCTCACCGCAACTAGAGAAAGCCCGTGCCTAGCAACAAAGACCCAATGCAGCCAAAAATAAATAAAATTAATTGATTTTAAAAAAGGAGACAGAAGAAATATACACATCTCCTACCCTCTTAAAGCTGTATCAAAAAAAATATTCAAATTGTAGTATCAAACAGCTTATACCAGAGACTTTTATCTGATCTAAAGGAACTTCTTTTACCTGTGATAAAATTTAAGATTTAGGAATTAATTTCTTCAGTTATTTATTCCACTGAGAAGATCTAACAACTCTTTTCCCACTCTTATTCCCTTTCTATTTCATTTTCTAAAAATAACCATTCATTTGACTAAAAGACTATATTGGAAAGAAGCATTTTCAAATTCCCTGAAAGGTATCCCTCAACTGAAATCAAGATACTCTACTGAGAGTTGAGAGTTCCAAAACTCCACAGTTAAACACATACCTTCAAATCCCAAATTCACTCAGACTCTCAAAACTGCTATCCCTAAAGGAACAAAACAGCCCCTCCTTCTCCAAGATGCTATTTCGGAAGATACTTCTCTTTTCATGACCCTGAACTGGATTGAATCTAGCAGACTCCTTTGGGTAGAGTCCTAATTATAATAATCCTTAACTTTTTAAGGGTCATAGAACTCTTTTTTTCTTTTTTTCTTTTTTTTTTGCGGTACGCAGGCCTCTCACTGTTGTGGCCTCTCCCGTTGAGGAGCACAGGCTCCAGACGCGCAGGCTCAGCGGCCATGGCTCACGGGCCCAGCCGCTGCGTGGCATGTGGGATCTTGCCGGACCAGGGCACAAACCCGTGTCCCCTGCATCGGTAGGCGGACTCTCAACCACGGCACCACCAGGGAAGCCCATAGAACTCTTTAAGTATCTTTTGAAGGCTATGGAGTTTCTTCCCAGAGTAATGTTCCTAAGTACTTACACAGAAAATGTTATACAATTTCAGGAGTTCTGAAGACTTACTGAAGCCCAGGTATGGGCCTCAATTTAAAACTCTTGGTCTATGTTTCCTCATCAACTACATACTTTTTTCTAGCATAGGAGCTTGGGATCATATGTGAAAATAATAGAGTGAAACTTTTGGGAAAAAAAATCAATTAAAAGGAAAATGTTAAATGTCCCAGGTGGAAGGGGTACTTAGCAATCTGGGGTATCACTAGCCGGGTTGTACATCAAAAGGTTTCATGAAATGGTATAAGTGAAACTATCTAGAAGTTACCATGGTCTTACTGTGCACAAACTACATTATTCTCTCAGACTCTCACTGACACTTTCTTGCTTTATATATTTTAATACCATTTAACCAATGGAAAATTCTGACCTTCTAGTACACTCGCATTTTCCTTACTGTTCCTGATCCTTATCTGGAAGACAGTTTAGTTTATGTTGTTTTTTATTGTCGACTTTATGATTTAACTCTAAAGAGGTGGAGAGAGAAGAGAGGTCTTGCTCTTCCCTTGGCTAGAATGAGCATACCTAAATAAGTATTTTAATATAGCAATACATTCAAGCTAGGTATGAGTCTTTCTCTTTGGTAAAAGGGTTCCCTGATCTACCTAAAAATCACAGTGACTCTGATGTACATTTTTGCATCTCCATGAACTATTTCCAATCTTGTAGACTTCAAACAGATGCTATCAAATATCTAACAATCTGCAAGGTCCATAAGGGAAAGGCCCCAGTCAGTTTTGGTCACTATACTATGCCCAGTACTTAGCAAGCCTGACACACAGTAGTTGCTCAAAAAATACACCTATAGTGCCCTGAAGAAACTCTTGAAGCAGCTACAACTTCTACCACTAAGTATGTGAGCTCGGCAAGTTACTAAACATCTCTGAGACAGTTTATTTATCTAAAAAAAAAGAAAATAACAATCGTCATAGAGTTATTGCTAGGATTAAGTAAGATCAAGTATAGTATAGCATAGTATGGTAGTGACAAAAGTACCATAATTATCCTTTAATGGAGACCTACACTTTGAGGCCTATTAGAATGAATATAGCTGAATTTTTAAATATGACTACATTATAAGTGGATGTGATTCAAAGTAATTTTATGACATTTTTATTAAATAAATAAATAAATAATAATAAAGGGCCCCAAAAAAACTAGGAAAAGAAATATTAAATACAGAGATGGGGTGGGGGGGGAGACAATCTCAAAAATAAGGCAATGTTTTGAAAGAAAATAACTTCCTTATATGTTTGTGTCTTAAAACACAACTAACATTTTCCAAGTGACAAACCTGGCACAAACATAGTAACTGGGAGATTTATTTTTGCTAAAATTATTATCCAGCTTTGTCAAAAAAAAATCCTTTCTTCTTAAAGGCACATACTCTACGATGAAATTTGCCTTGGTGGTGAAAAATTTCAAAAAGCCCATTAAAATGTGCTTTTCTATTTCCTTCTAGTGCCAGTTTCTTTAAAAACTCAGTCTAAAGCGCCATCTACTGTGTCTGTTAAGATCACATCACTTTTGCTCATGTTATCAGAGTGCGGCAGAAATGCAAAATGTAGTAAATGTAAAATCTGTTACTTTAAAATCCTATTCCAAAGAAATTAAAGAGGGTGTGCTTTTTTTCCCCATTATATATTTTTATACAATATAATTAGTGTAAATGCCTACCTACCTACACACACACACACACACATACACACACACACTCACATCTGAGCAATCATTTTTCCTGCTTTCTTTTCACTTTCTTCTTTAGTAGGCCTGAACTCATTATAAGAAGAAATCACAGTAGGGACCAAATGCTTACTTCTGTAATTAGAAGAACAAGTAATAATAGTAGCAAAGTTTGACTGAGGGCTTACTGTGTGCCAAATAGTGTTTTAAGCACTTTTCACTCAATATCTCATGTAATCTTCACAATAATCCTTTGAGGTGTCATTAGTTTTATCTCTATTTTACAGATAAGAAAATTGAGGCACAGAGAAGTTATTAAAACTTTGCCCAAGGTAACACAACTAGTAAGTGACCAAACTATGATTTGAATCCAGACTTTCTAGGTCCAGAACCCATCTCTTAACCATGATATCAAGCTTTCTATTGCTATCGGTAGGTTCAAATAATGATTAATCAGACTTCAGTCATCAGAACTCCATAGGACAAACTCTATATCATGCTTTATTTCAATACATTCTAACATCATTCTATCTTTAAGCTTTTTTTGTATACATCTATTTTTTAGGAGGTGTTATTTTTATGCAAAGAAGAACTTGTTAAAATACCTGGGCTCTATTCCAGATTCTGATTCAATATGTCTCAGCTGAAATTCGAAAGCTTTGTCAAATTTGACACAGCCAGTCTGGGGCCCAGCACTTAGGACTGTGGAGCTTTAAGACATATTTTCTTCTTGGGCTATCCATCTGCTTTTAGATTAGAAGTTCTCCTGACTTTTACTTTATGAGTTTAAACACAGAGAACTATGAAGGCAAAACTCTGTCATAAATTTAAATATGTGGGCAGATTTTGTGTTTTACTGACTTTCAAGATAGGGAAGCATAAGACTGATAAGTGGAAATTCTTAATTTTAATAATCTTAGAAGAGAGCTTCCCTGGTGGCACAGTGGTTAAGAATCTGCCTGCCAATGCAAGGGACATGGGTTTGAGCCCTGGTCCACGAAGATCCCACATGCCGTGGAGCAACTAAGCCTGTGCACCACAACTACTGAGCCTGTGCGCCACAACTACTGAGCCCACGCGCCTAGAGCCCGTGCTCTGCAACAAGAGAAGCCACCGCAATGAGAAGCCTGCGCACCGCAACCAAGAGTAGCGCCCGCTCATTGCAACTAGAGAAAGCCCGCACACAGCAATGAAGACCCAACGCAGCCAAAAATAATAAATAAATAAAATTTTAAAAAACAATAGTAATCTTCGAAGAGTAAGGAAGAAATGAAGTAAGCCTCCCTAGCTGCTTTTAGTACACAAACTCTTTTCTGACCTTCCAAATAACTTATTCTCTGTACCAGTGCTTTTCATAAGTTACACCACGGATTCTCATCAAGGGGGAAAAGAGAAGACAAAAATTCAACAACATTCCCATCCTGCCCTCGTTTAATCCAAATACAGTTTCCATAGATAAAGTCTGAAAACCACTGACTTACTCCACTGACACGAGTGCAACTGACTGCTGTTTGTTTCAAATGGATATACTGGCATGGCAGAAAAAGAAATCTTGAGGTAAGGGGCTGTGTCTTTATTCTTCTGAAGTAAATGGATGGATGGATGGATGGATGGATGGATGGCTGGATGGATGGATATAGATGGCCAGCCCACAGTTCCTGTACTGTTAACAGTGACTATCTTATTTATTAACCCACAGGGTCTTTTTCATTACACAGATGGAGGTTTTAGCGAGAAAATATCAATGCATTAAATGAATCTCCAGTTACTATACAACCTCCTGATTCCTCCCTAAGAGTACACTTGGGGGACATAGAGCTCTACCAATTTTAAAAAGAAAAGGTCACTTATAAACATGGTATATCTATAATATAGTGAAACAAGTATTTTAACAAGACTCTACCACTTACCTATCTAAATGAGTAACATTTGTGAAATAAATCAACCAAGAACTTATTCTAAAGGGAAGCCTGCCATTTGCAACAACATGGATGAACTGGAGGACATTAGGCTAAGTGAAATAAGCCAGATAGAGAAAGATAAATACTGTATGATCTCACTCATATGTGGAATATAAAAAAGTCAGACTCACACAGAGAGTAGAATAGTGGTTAGTCAGGGCTAGGTGGGGAAAATGGAGAGATGCTCATCAAAGGGTACAACCTTCAGTTATAAGATGAATGAGTTCTGGGGATCTAATGTACAGCATGATGACTATAATTAATGATATGGTATTATATACTTGAAATTTGCTAGGAAAGTAAATCTTAGGTGTTCTCAACACACAGAAAAATATAATAACTATGTGAGAAGATGAGTGTGTTAATTAACTTGATTGTGGTAATCATTTCACAATGTATATATATATCAAATCATCACATTTTATACCTTAAATATATACAGTTTTATTTGTTCAATTATACGCAATAAAGCTGGGGGCGGGAACAAGCAGGTCATCTAAAGATAAAAAAAAAACACTGTAATACTACTATTACACAAATATTTTTGCAATTTCTCATTGGTAATTTTCTCCAGAAAAATTTTTTTAATTAATTTATTTATTTTTGGCTGTGTTGGGTCTTCGTTGCTGTGCGCAGGCTTTCTCTAGTTGCAGTGAGTGGGGGCTACTCTTCATTGCGGTGCGTGGGCTTCTCATTGCGGTGGCTTCTCTTGCTGCGGAGCAGGGGCTCTAGGCATGCAGGCCTCAGTAGTTGTGGCTCGCCGGCTCTAGAGCGCTGGCTCAGTAGTTGTGGCGCACAGGCTTAGCTGCTCCACGGCATGTGGGATCTTCCCGGGCCAGAGCTCGAACCCGTGTCCCCTGCATTGGCAGGCGGATTCTTAACCACTGCGCCACCAGGGAAGTCCACCAGAAAATTTTGAAGCAATTAAAAAAATATTAGTTTCACTACTATAATTTATATTTTAAATTTATCTAGTTTGATCATTCATCTTATTCACTTGCTTCTAAATGACCATTAGCTGTATCAAAAATCGAAAATAGGGGCTTCCCTGGTGGCATAGTGGTTAAGAATCCACATGCTACAACTACTGAGGCCCGTGTGCTACAACTACTGAGGCCTACGCACCTAAAGCCCGTGCTCCACAACAAGAGAAGCCACCACAATGAGAAGCCCACACGCAGCAACAAAGACCCAATGCAGCCAAAAATAAATTAATTTTTTAAAAAAAACAAAAATAACCTAAAAAATGAAGACCTTCCACCACAGAAAACAGTCAAAAGGATGTACTAGGAGCTATTCCCCAAAAGAGAAGCATGCATAAAATGAGTATACAATCTTCCATGACCATTTTGAGGGAAACAGCACTTATTTGGATATACTACTGCTGGCATTAGCAAAGAAAGAAACTCAGATACCGTATCTTTAAATCACGACACTTTATAATTACAACTATTACCATAGTAGTTTTCATTTTCTACATATCAAAATGTTCTTTGTCCTAAGTCTTCTTTCATGAGAGGAATCAAAGCCAACTCCTTTATAGGGACCCCACAGTCTTCCTCTTGGAGGACTTGGCAGGCTTCATAACTTCAATGTATTGACATTACTCCTGCTACATAAACCTTCACTTCAAGTTTGGTGTGTCTGCTACCACATTGCCCAATTCTTCCACTCTTCCAAATACTGTGAAGAAGCTTCCCAGAAATCCCTGTTTGGATCAGCAAAAACAATTTGGTGTCATCAGCAGATTTCACCATTTCCTTTTGGAGTCATTAAAACATTAAACAAGCATGATCTTGGTATCAACCCTTGGAGCTACTACTATTAACCTCTCTCCAGCTGAAGTTAAGCCATTCTCGGCTATGTTGTGATTCCCATCATAGGACCAGGATGTGTTTATATGCTAAAAGCTTAAACTCTTTTGGATTTTTTTTTTAACTGAAAGTTGCAAAATGCATTACGAAAGTAAAGGGGAAAAAAGTTCCCAAAGTAAAGGCCAAAGAAACCAGTAAAGAGAAACAGCTCCTATTTGAGTAGTCTTACCCAAGCACTCAAACCACTCCATATTCAACTCATTCTAAAACCTCAACCAAAGTTTGACCTTTGCCCTCCAACTATTTACTTCTTTTATAACCATATGATAAACCTTATTAAGCACATTTGAAAATTCTATATGAATTTTAACTAGCAGGTCCAACTTATTAGCTTTTTCCCCTCTTTGTTACATTTGAAGGGAAAAAGCAAACAGCCCTTACTCAGAAAGTGAAAAAGCAAACAACTTCCTCCTCAGTCAGGTCTGTACTCTGACCAAGAGAAATCACTCTTTCTTTTATTCAAGTGCAAATCTGTTTGAAGCTTTCATTCTGCTTTCCCAGCCTGCTCTCTGCAGCTGCATAAAAGATGAGACATGGGAATGAAAAAAAACTAGATTGGAGCCAAAAAGCAATACTGTCCATATGCAAACTCACTCAAAGAGCTGCAAGGCTTCAGTACATCCCTTCTCACTTTTTCCATTCTAGCAGAACCCTAGCCAAAAAGAGGAGGTACTGTACTATACCTGTCCAATCCTGTTGAAAACAACTTCTCATGTGTAATCAGGGGAAAGATAAGGTTACTAGCGCCCCTGCCCCGCCCCCGCTCCCAGTCCTGACACAGCCCCTGAGGTGTTCTCAGGATCAACCTTTAGCTCTAAACTAGATGGAATGAAGCAGGATCAGGGAATGACTGGAAAGATCCTCACAGGTCATCCTCATCTTAAGATGCCTGTGGAGCAAGAGAGTAGCAAAGGCACAGAAGCAATAAACAGAATTTGCTTCACCTGTCTTACCCCGTGCAAAATCAAGGCAAAATCTTCCCCTTCCAAAAGGCTAAATCTGCTGTAGACTTTCAGAAAGTCTGGCAGCGCATTAGCCTACATGCAAGGGTGTCAGGTAACCATAATCCCAGCAAACTACTCAGGCCAACAGTGAAGCACGCAACTGAAAAAGTTCACCATCAATATCAAACTCTGCTGGATCAGAAGGGTATTCTCAAGGGTTTTTACTCAGATGTCATCATAACTCCATGTTATTTTTAATACTGTTCTTTGGATTTTGCCCCACAGAGAATTTCCAAGTCACAAGAGGATCATGAACAATGTCCAGATGTATAAAATGCAAAAATACTTCCCTCCCACTTGTGGATTCCAAGATAAACACCACAAGAAGCACGTGTGACTAAACTCAGAGCCCATTCCAAATTAAATAATGCATCATGTGCACAGTGTAGGGCTTAAAAAACAAAACTGCACAAATATTCTACACGGTTCATAAGCCAGACTTGGGCAAGCACATGACCGCATTGTAAAAAGGAAACATGAATTGGAGAGTAGGGGTAAAGGGTGAGAAAAGTCTCAGTCATGACCTTTCCCAGAAAATTGGTGCTACTTTCAGTGAACACTTGTATAATATGGGATATAGATGAAAGAAGAAATAGTATTCTTCCTTGTTTTTTTTCTGCTGATGGCTCTCAATTCTAAAACAACCCAGCAAATAGGAAAACCCTACAAATATTTCAAAATCCCTAGCTAAGCCATGCACAAACATCATTAAATATACACACACACAGAGGTAATGAATACTTAAATGTCTGGCTGGCCAGTCCAGACAGAATCCTTTTGACCTATAAACTGGTTTCTACAGGGAGTACATGGAACCTTAGGGAGCACAGAAACAGGGCATTCAGGTCATGTTAAAAAACTTCTACATTATTTTTATTATATTTCAAAAAATTAAGTAAAGTAAGAAAACAGATGGATGGGTGAATAGATTCTGAACAGACAGAGAAAGTTTGGCTGAGTTCAGTTTTTCTCCAATTTACCCTACGTAAATGCTTCTAATAAATTAAGACTGGGAAATGCTTACTGAAATATCTTGATTTTTTAAAATTATATAGCATTTAATAGATACAGAAGAATATGTATGCTATGTAGGTTATGAAGTGTAATGATAAAATAGATACCTACAAACCCATCACCCAATTTATGAATTCGAATATTCCCAATCCCAATGAAGTTATACATGGGCTCCTCCTGGATCCCATCTTTCTGCCTCCCTCCCAATGATCATCAATATTCTGAACTGTGTATTTATTTTATTCTTGCCTTTAAAAAAATAATTTTTTCCACAGCTGATGTATCTGCTAATCCCCCTTTGTGTATGCTTCCACATTGGGGAGAAAAAAAAAAGAGTAAAGTCCTTACCTCAATGTTTTGGTTTTTTTTTTAGTATCTACCTGTTTGCTTATCTTCCCCCAAATGTAAGTACCTCAGTATCAGGAATGATGTCTCTAACTTCCCAGTACCTAACAAAGTGATAGGCACAGAATAAGTGTTAAATAATTATTTTTCAACTTATCTTTCAAATTAGAGCCCAAATGCCTTAAATGTTTCACAGTCAGAGCTGATCAACAACAATAAATATTGCTCCTTTAATCATTGCCTTTCTTCTATGACAGATATCCTATCCCCTGGAACCCAGGACCAAGTTTATCAATTATCTCCCTAGACTCCAAATCAATATAACAGTCACTATATCACCTCATCACACACTAGATAAAATCTTAGGTGGTACTGAAATTGTCAAATGAGACTATTCCTCTAGAGTCAGAGTGCTGACTCCTTGGTCTGGAAGATCACATTATCAGGCACGAAAGTTTAACATAATAGTATTTAAGCTACACTTAACCAGAAATGCCAATGGGACATGGAAGTGTCAACTGTTTTCTACTCAAAGACAGTTTCATCTACAAAGCAAACCATACACAAATTGATGGAGAATTCCTGCTATTTGACAGCAAAGAGTTTCACAACCACCTTAAACATTACATACTGAACACAAGTGTTTTGGGGGCTGTGTTCTTAAGGATAAACCTACACCTTCAATTTTGTCACCATTATGCAGTATGTTTGATTACAAATTTGTCCACCAGCCCAGAAGAGCAAAAGCGACAGTTAATGCCATTCTGGATTCAAAACTATATCGTGCGACCTCCCCGAAAAGTGTTAGTGTTAGAAAACTTCTCTGACTCATCTCTTCTTTCTGAACAAGGCACAGATTAAGAAGATACAAAATATCTTTCTGGGGGTAGAGAGAAATCAGAAGAGAATGTGCCAGAAGAACTTAAGCCAGTCATAAGACATCAACGTAAAGGATCTTTCTAAAGAGACAACTGTACTGTTATTCCAAAAGATTTAACAGTTACACTTTAGAAAGCAAAGTTTGGGGAACTGTTCACACAAACAAGTGTCACCTATAGTCTGAAATTCATGCTCGTATTGTAAAATATTAAAATTTAAAAAAATTAAAAAGCACTGCAGCACATGCCAAGCTACTTTAAAAAAAAAAAAAAAAAAAAGAATCCATAATGGTTTTAACAGGCCATTCCAGGAAAATAATTCGGGACATTGAACATCATTCTCAGAAGGCTCTTAGTATTCTATTTCAAACACTCAGTGCAAAAAAGAAAAAAAAAAATCACTCATCTGTGCCCATCATTTGCCACATATGACCATTTTTTAATTTATCTCAGTCAACTTTAAAAATATCTTCACTGGGCTTCCCTGGTGGCACAGTGGTTAAGAATCCGCCTGCCAATGCAGGGGACAAGGGTTCGAGCCCTGGCCCAGGAAGATCCCACATGCTGCAGAGCAACTAAGCCCTTGCACCACAACTGCTGACCCTGTGCTCTAGAGCCCGCAAGCCACAACTACTGAGCCCGCGTGCCACAAACACTGAAGCCCACATGCCTAGGGCCCGTGCTCCGCAACAAGAGAAGCCACCGCAATGAGAAGCCCACGCACCACAACAAAGAGTAGCCCCTACTCGCCACAACTAGAGAAGGCCGTGCACAGCAACGAAGAACTAAAGAAGCCAATAATAAATAAATTTATTAAAAATATATATATATCTTCACTACTACCATTGCACTTTGATATCAAGCTGAAGGTGTGGTAAGGGGACCAAGAATGTTCTCGAATGGACCACTGGGAAAGACTGGCCAAAAAGATGGGCAAGTGATCACAACCACCTCAGTGTGTCACTCCACGTTCATCAGAGCAGTCCACTTGTCCAATTACTAACAGAAAAACACAACAGAGACCCTCCATTTTCTCCACCATCTAAATTAGAAGTTTTGTAGCCAAAGGGCAACTCTCACTCTATCTAAAGTCAAAGAAAGACAGCAGCTTGTAGCGCTATGATGTTGATCAATTGTGAGGACATTTCTCTGATAGTGACTTGACTAAAGCAGAACTACTGCCATCCCTGCTGGAATCAGTTGGCCCTTTATTGTTTTTTGTTTTGTTTTTAGCTATATCTCTAAAAACATACATTGCCTGAACCACAAAAGAGGGAAACAACTATTCTCACTATCCCAACCCCTAGCATTTCTCTACTAGTTTGTAACTAGGATAAGACAAAGACAGCAGGAAGAGGGTATGTTATATGCTAGAAGGCTAGAAGGCTAGAAGGCTACTGAGCCTGCGCTCTAGAGCCCGCAAGCCACAACTACTAAGCTCATGTGCCTAGAGTCCATGCTCCACAACAAGAGAAGCCACCGCAATGAGAAGCCCGCACACCGCAACAAAGAGTAACCCCTGCTCGCCGCAACTAGAGAAAAACCCATGCGCAGCAATGAAGACCCAATGCAACCAAAATTAATTAATTAAGAAAAACAAAACAGTGAGATACCACTTCGCACCCACTACTAGGATGGTGGTAATTAAAATTTTTTAAAAAAAGACAAGGGTTGGCAAAGACAGAGAAATTGGAAACCTCCTTCACTGCTGATGAGATTGCAAAATTGTAAAGCCACTTTGAAAAAATAGTTTGGCCGCTCCTCAAAATGATAAACGTACAGTTACCATATGACCCAGCAATTCTACTCCTAGGTATATAACCAAGAGAAAGGAAAACACATGTCTACACAAAAACTTGTATGTGAATGCTCATAACTGCATTATTCATAATATCCAAAAAGTGGAAACAAATCAAATGTCCAGCAACTGATGAATGGATAAACAATATAAGGTCTATTCATACCATGGCATATTATTTGGCAATGAAAAGGAATGAAGTGCTGATAACATGCTACAACACAGATAAACTTTGAAAATATCATGATAAGTGAAAGAAGCCAGTCACAAAGACCATATCTTATATGACTCCATCTTTATGAAATTTCCAGCATAAGCAAATCCATAGAGACAGAAAATGGTACGTAATTGCCACGGGCTGGGGGAGGGGGAAATGGAGACTGACTGTTACTAAGTATGGGGTTTCTTTGGGGGGTGATGAAAATGTTTTGGAGTTAGTGATGACAGCTGCACAAATCTGTGAATATGCTTAAAAAAAAACATACTGAATTATCTACCTTAAAAGGGTAAATTGTATGATACGTGAATTATATCTCAATAAAGCTGTTTAAAAAGCATTTGTTATCT
Source organism: Lipotes vexillifer (assembly GCF_000442215.2). Classification (NCBI taxonomy): domain Eukaryota; kingdom Metazoa; phylum Chordata; class Mammalia; order Artiodactyla; family Lipotidae; genus Lipotes; species Lipotes vexillifer. The sequence continues at coordinate 68,630 of NW_006774188.1, forward strand.
GAAGGCTTTCTGTAACGTGTTCTTTATAAAATAGCAAGCATTTTGACGTCTATAATGATACCTCTATTTTGTGATATGTATTCTTGAGTTAAAGCTCTGGCATTCAATAAATAGATGTTGATCTACTGACATTGACTTCTGGGGGCAGTAGAATTCACCGCAGTGGAATCTATCTTCCTGTCTTTTACTCTACACTCAACTCCGACTTAGTTCCAATATACATCTTTGTAACATGAAGTCCACAGCAGGTCCTAGGGCCTGAAGTAGTTAATAATAGGTGCCATCAGTCCCTATTATGTGAGAAATAAAAAATTAGAAGACTACAGCTGGGCTATTTATCCAAGGTCAAGCAACAGAATCCAACATTAAAGTTTAAGAGTTGTATTTACAGAATTGGCATTACAAATAAATCCATCTCTATCTTAATGACTGGTGTATCATTTGGTTATCTTTGAAAGTGTACTACATCTTATACTTCAAAGTAATTGTCTACACACTCTCTCATGTATGTGAAAAGTGTTAAAGGCAGGTCTTTCTGGTGTATCCAAAAATTAACTCTTTCAGAAAGGTGTCCTATTAGGAAGCTATCTTTTACCAAGTACACTAAAAGTAATAAGATTTATTCATTTTTCAACCAAAATTTATTGAGCACTCACACCTGCCAAACACTGGGATTACATGGATGTATTAAATTAGACACAGACTCTACCATAAAAGAATTCACTGTTATGGAGAAACACAGAATGCCTTGTAAACAGGCAATGGCAGCAGCGTGCTATAGTTGATGAGGAAGTATGGTGCTGTCAGGAAAGTGTTCAAGATCAGAAGCCTGAATTCTACAAAGAGCCAGGAAGGCTGTAGACTCTAATCAGGAGATGGCTTGCTGAGGTCCCTATCTGAACCTATCATTCACCCAACACATTTAGACCCCGACCCCCGCATACCCGTTAATAAGAGCCAAATAATGAACTGCATGCTCTGGATTCCTGAATTACTAGCTCTCGAAGAGATAATTTTCAAATATTTTAATAAGAATACTTTTTTGAATTCTAGAAAAGGTTTTCTCTGGTAGGGGATTGAAATAGAGGATATGAAACAAACAAAACTAAAATTTGAAAGTATTCTTTTCCATATTATTTAACATACTCTACAAAGAAAGGGTCAAGATTTTAAGTTCAGATATTTTAAGCTCCCTTTACCTGTAAAATCTCAGAGGGTAGGGAGAACGTATTGTTTACCATGGTATCCTCAGCTGACTCTCATTAAATACATATCAAATAAATGAATAAACAAGGAAATATTGATAAATCAGCAACAAATGGCATAGGAGCCACTTTCCTGAGGTAATTACTGATGGTATTTGACAACCTCCTTCACAATATACCTGTTTACTTTCTCCTTTTCTCTCTTCTTGCCCTCTTACTTCTTTTCTCTCTTTTTATCATTATCTCTTCCTTTCTCTTTTATTTTAAACCTGTGTCTTAGGACTGGCACCAGCTGTTCTCACCGGCCATTGCTTTGCTAGATTGACCTTAGTAGTAGTAAGGAAGTACTTGTATTTTCTAGTTATAAAGCACCACCTAGTGGTCTAAGTTCCCTTTATCCAGAAAGTACCACATAATAAAACTGAAAAACCTGAAAGTTAACTAAGAAATATCAGTGAATTCCAGTTCTTCTGTTGTGCCAGTTTGGTCTTCTGGCAGCACCAGATACACTGAACCCACGTCTTTATATCTACAATTAAGTTGTCAGAAGTTACGGATGTTGATACTATACAAACATTCATAGTTATGAGTATATTTACTTTGTTTCTTACCCTAAAGCAGACAAATTGTTACTTCAATTCTGGTAGAATCAGCAAAGATTAGATTCCTTTAAGATCTTTTATTTAAATTACACTTTAAACACTATAAAATCAAATCTGATTATATATTCCTCTGCAAAAACGTTTCCTAAACTTACCTGATTATAATCCAACAAGATATTAAGTGGCATTTGTCCTACTGTCCCTGAATCAGTGACAAGGGCCCACAGCTGAGAGCAAGAGGCAGTAAATGCCCAAATCAGGGAAAGCACCGAAAATTATGTCCAGATCTCTCCCCCAAGGTTTGCTAAGGAGTAGCAAAACCAGCTGGTGCATTCAACCAACCCTCCCAAAGACAGAACTAAGGCAAGGCAAGGGAGAGCCTGGAAGTCTGGCCTCGTGGGAGTGGCATCATCAACTACGCAGGCACCTCAAGAGAACTAGTCATAGAGACTGGGAGACGAAGACGTCTGCAAGGAGAGACTGGCAGCTTGATTCCAAGTGGGCTGCTGCTTGCTGAGCTGCAGAACCTGTAAGCACTTGAACTAGAGAGATATGTAGCTAACTGTCTGGGGATTCTTTTTTTTTTTTTTTTTGGCTGTGTTGGGTCTTCACTGCTGCGCGCGGGCTTTCTCTCTACATGCGGTGAGAGGGGGCTACTCTTCGTTGCGGTGTGCGGACTTCTCATTGCGGTGGCTTCTTTTTCTTGCGAAGCACGGGCTCTAGGCGATCAGGCTTCAGTAGTTGTGGTGCGTGGGCTCAGTAATTGTGGCTCGTGGGCCCTAGAGCGCAGGCTCAGTAGTTGTGGCACACGGGGTTAGTTGCTCCGCGGCATGTGGGATCTTCCAAGACCAGGGCTCGAACCTGTGGTCCCCTGCATTGACAGGTGGATTCTTAACCACTGTGCCACCAGGGAAGTCCCTGTCTGGAGATTCTTGAAAGAAGAGCACTAGCTAGAGTAGTCCATGCCCAAAGCCCAAACCCCAAAAAAAGGACTGTAGAGAATACAGCTTGCCTGGTAAGAAAAGGACTGGGGCCCTTGGGGGGCACATAAGAGAGCTTTATCGGTTCCAATGCCCCCAAGTTTAGAAGCACGAAGTAAAAGAAGGATGGGGAAAGGGGATGCCCAGGAGTACACCTACCCTGTGAAGAATACACCGCTAACACAGACCAGTGCAGGAAGCCGCGGTTACCCTTCTCTGTGGGGGTCCTCACTGACAGAATGAATGAAGTTGGACATCTATAATCATCTATACTAAGATCACAACCCTGGTAGAGACCACCAGTATCTGGCAGAATTAGAAGATTTAGAACACTGCCCTCCACTAACCACTCTGAAAACCTCTAATTCCCTTATTCACTTTTTCTGCTGCCAAAGAGGACCTCGATCTTGAAAACACAGTATCCCTGAGTTAGACCACAAGGAGTCTGAGTCACAGCTCTAACCTGCACTGGGAGAATATATTTCCCAAAGTTATACATACATATATACATGCATACCCCTACACACACACACACACACACACACACACACACACACACACACCACACACACACACACACACACACACACACACACAGGAAAGTTGTGGTGTGTGCTCTTGCTTGAAGTCACCTAGACTAGCAACTTTGGGAAACAATACTTGCTTATATCCTAATAAATTGGACTTGCTCAATAAATTGGTTACAGTAAGAACTAGCAGGGCACTGGCTAAAAACAGATTCCCAGCCCTCCTCTGAGGATTCTGATTTTCCAGGTCTCGGGTAAACTTTAGGGGTTATTTTGTTTTGTTTTGCTTTAACTTTCTACGTGATTCTTATGATCACACATATTTAAGAAACACTGTCCTAGGAGGAAGTGATTAAATTTCTGAGTATGGCTACCCTGCTCTACGTTGATGGTGCTCTTGTGTTTCCCAAGCCCTTCCTCTTACTCTATGCCACAAACAAATAAAAATGTTTTTGCCATTTCCACAAATAGTACTACATCTCCATGTCTGTCTTCTTAATCCATACTTTTCTTGGGATGATCTTCTCTCTTTATACATTTGGTAAATATCATTTGCAGCACTTCTAACCCTCTATTTTATTACATTTACTTGTTTATAAGTTAAATTTCTTTCTTTGGGACCAAGAATTATCAGAGGGCAGGAATAATGTCCTAACCTGTCCGGTATTCTCAGGACCTCGCACAGAGCCTGACATATATGGCACGTGCTCTATCAGTGTTTGTTCAGTGAATTAACTTATGTTCCCAAACCATATATTATAGGATGACCATTTATTATAGGAACTTAACTACCATAAAATCTTACATGATATTAAAACTTTAAAGTGATAATCTTCATTTAGATTATCTTTTCCTCCTCTTGCAGTTTTTCTTTATGTACTCACTCCATTTATCTGTACAGTATATATATTAACTGACCAAGTGAGAAATTAGATAAGACATAAATATCATTCCATATTTATATGTGAGAAATAGTGATATGACACAAAACTGCTACATTTTATATTATGGCCAAAGTGTACCAAGAAAAATGCAAAGTCTAGGCCAAATAGGTTTATAATTAATTAAGAAGTATTCTTTGAACAGTGCAATTTGAATTTGTTTGTAATCAATCTCCAACTACAAAATAACTTTAGAGTGAAGAATTCCACGCACAAAAAAGTTCATTATTATATTGGGAAAACATTACCTTATTGGCATGAGTCAATGGGGTATAAGCCACCTTGGGAGGATAAAATAAATTATAATTTATTAATTATAATTTAATAATTATTATAATTTAATTATAATACAAAAATTTTAGTTGCTTTCTATACCTAAATTAATAACTGAAAGTTTTTTCCCTTGCACTATTCCACACTCATTTTAAAAACAAGATGTTCTTGGACTTCCCTGACAGTCCAGTGGTTAGGGCTCCTCACTTCCAGTGCAAGGGGTGTGGGTTCAATCCCTGGTCGGGGAACTAAGATCCCACATGCTGCATGGTGCAGCCAAAAAAAATAATAATAAAAAATAAAAACAAGACGTTTTTATAAATATACAGTGCCATACATACAAAAATAAAAACAGATACATGCTTATAAATATATATGCATATATTTTAAATTCTTTAAACTAACAACAATTGTTTCCCCCTGCCCATCCCCTGAAAAAGAAAAAAGAAAAAAACTTTCTTTTCTAGAGTGTGGAAGGATTTTTCAGCTAACCCAACAGTCAGCCCCAAGCTGTTGGTTTGACAGTTCAATTACAGATGCTGAAGGAGCTAAATACTAGATTTCTAAACCTACATTCCAACTATGGGTGGTCTAGGAGCAGAGTACTAAGCTTTCCAAACCTTCACAGAATACAGTAATTACCCACTTACTTGTGTATACGCCATACTACAGTGTAAGCTCCTTTAAGTTAGGAACAGTTTATTCCCTAACTCTCTGAAAGAGCTATGAAACTCCTTCAGAATAGTCAAACACATCATATGTCAGTTCAATCTTCTTCTTAGAGACATCTTCCCTGGATCTTACATCCTCCTACCCCAACTGTACTTACTGGTTATCTCTAGACCTGCTACTCAGCTGTCATCCTGCTTTATTTCATCATCATTCTAGGAATTTCCTTTATGTCTCTCTAGTGTTATATCCCACTTTCCTGGATTTCACGTCATCTTTTTTCTTTCATGTCTCTTTCATGTCTTACCTCTCTTTTTGATCCTTCAATAGCTTTCTGAGAAAGGATGTATAGGAGATAAATTTTTTGAGACCCTGCATGTTGGAAAATATTGTTATTTTATCCTCATAACTGACTGACTATTTGGCTAGACATAGAAATCTATGTATGTAATCATTTTCCCTCAGAACCTTAAAGGCATTGCTCCATTGTCTACTTGCTTCTTGTGTTACTTCTGAAAAGTCTGACATTCTGCTAACTTCTGTTCCTTTCTTTTTTTTGGTACACTGGCCTCTCCCTGTTGTGGCTTCTCCCGTTGCAGAGCACAGGCTCTGGACGCGCAGGCTCAGCGGCCACGGCTCACGGGCCCAGCCGCTCCGTGGCATATGGGATCTTCCCGGACTGGAGCACGAACACGCGTCCCCTGCATCAGCAGGCGGACTCTCAACCACTGCGCCACCAGGGAAGCCCTGTTGCTTTCTTTGTGACTTGTTTTTCCTCTCTGGTGCTCTAAAATGTCTCAGCAATATGTCTCTTCCCCACTCCCCTCACCTCCAGCCATTCATAGTGCTGAGCACTTTCCATTTAGAAACTCTTGTCCTTCAGTTCTGGAAATTTTTCTTGTCTTGTTTCACTGATAATTTCTTCCTTTCATTTTCTTTGGTCTGTGTCTCTGAAAGTCCCATTAGAAAGGAGTTAGACCTCCTAAATGGATTCTCTATGATTTTTAATATTTCTCTAATATTTTTGCATCTCTCTGACTTTTATTTTCTGGGATATTTCCTCAGTCTCCAATCTATTACTTTTAGAAGTTCTGCTATTATATTCTATGAGCTCTTTGCCCCTGAATATCCCCTTTGCAACTTCTTATTCTTGTTTCATGTAGCAATATATTCTCTGATCTCACACAGAAAATTATGTCAGGTACCATACTAAGTGATTTATATTCACCATATTGAATCATCACAAGCAACCTATGGGTGTATGTCTTCTTCCCCATGTGGGTGCCCAACAGACATCTCAAACTCAACATACAGAACTGAACTCCTGATCTTCCCCCTAAAATTTGCTCTACCCCAAGTCTTCCTCTTGTCGGTTAATAACAATTCCATCAATCCAGTTCTTCAGGCCAAAAGCCTAGGCTACTCTTTTTGTTTCACACAACATATCTAAGCCATCAGAAAATCTTGTTGGCTGAACCTCCCAAATGTATACAGAATTCAACCATTCTTCACCATCTTCATTTCTACAACTAAGTCACCATCATCTCTCACCTAGGTTACTATGAAAGCTTCCTAACAATTCTCTCTGCTTTTTTCCTTAACCCCCTATAGTCTGCTCTCAAGGCAGCAACCAGAGTGAACATTTTAAAACCTCACTTAAAACTTCACTCAAATGTCACCTTCTCAATGATGTCAACCCTGACTGCCCTAATTCTGCACCTGCTCTCTTCCCTAATCCATTTCTCTAAGATCCTGCTCTGCTTTTTCTTTTCTTACAGCAATTACTATTTTTAACACACAATTTCTCTCTCTTGCTTCTCCCCCCACTAGAATATAGGCTGCAGAAAGGAAGAGACCTTCATTGTTTTGTTTACTGATGCATCCCCAACACATAGAAGAGTAACTAATAATAAATGTGTTGAATGAATGAATGACTTTTATATGTAAGAGAAGTAAGGCCCACAAAGATTAACCTGTCTAAGGACACACAGCCAAAACATGAAAAACCTGGTTAGAATTCATGTTGGCCTGGCGCCAAAGTCCACATGTTTAAGTTAGACTGCCCCTTGTCCATGTCTACGATTGAAATGAGGTGAATCCTCTATAGACTTCCAAGCTTTGCACGTTTTTTTCTTATATTTCCAACAAAGGAAAAAATATAACCCTTTGTATAAATTCTGAAGGAGAGTGCTTTTGCAAATGTGTGAAGCTGTAGAAGTGATGGCATTTAACTCAATAAAAGCCAGCAGATTAAACCACACTGGAAATTTCTTTCAGCCCTTCAACTACCTAGATGGGAACAAGGTTGCCAGAGGAACATCTAAGTAGGAATCTCTGACCCCCTGGTAAGACATGTACTGCTTCCTCTCACTTTTACTTAGCAAGGCATACCTTTGATGTACATACTATATGACTTTATCCAGGATTTTCCAACCTTTCTTCCAAAGATTTACTTTAAACACATGCTATTATGTATTTTAACTGGACTATTGAAAAGTTTTTGGTTGCTTCCTCTATTCCTATTCAAACATCTAAATTGCATATTCTCCTTAAATAAGAGCTAGGGAGAGAAAAAGCCTCAGGCTCCAAGAGGAAATATTACTTTTTTGTATTGGCAGGCTTAGAAAGGAAGGATAGAGACTTATACACGCCGTAACTTTATAGACGATACTAACAAAGAGAATCAATACCGTGGTACAAGTATGTCATTTGATAAATATCCTCTGTGTTATGTAAGAAAGACACACTTCACCCCCTCAAGTTAAGAGGAAAGCTGGGAAGGAGGCCTTTTATTCATCTATCGCAGTAGGTCTGGGAGGCAGGACTAAAGTTGCGCGAAAACAGAACTGTTATGCTTATTTTCACATTCACTACTTACCTGATGTCATTTCCCTCCCAGCAAGTATGATAGAATCTAATAAAGCTACAGGAATCAGTTCTGGAAAAGAACAGTAAGCTACTGCCAAAGCAGGGAAGAAAGTAAGCAGTAAGGTGTCTATTTCCAAAGAATTCATTCAGGCACTTTCCTTTTTCCAAAATACCACAATTTTTTCATTCACTATTAAACTCAAGTCCATCCAGTAAACTTTACTTGGTTAGTGCAGCAAACAGTTGCTGTTTTTTGCCTGACTGTCATTTAATCCTCCTTTATTCTGGTAAATATACTCCATTTCTTTTGAAAAACTACCCCTCCAGATTCTCAGACCAGATGTTTTGGGAGGAACCTGCATCCCCACCAGTAGGAGTCAAGTGTGCCATCCAGGTCCAGCAGGAGCAACAAACCCTCCTGCCACCGTGGGCACATGATGGGGCTAGTCCGGTCCGAATGAACCCCAAGGGCTTGTACAGGAGCTATGAGGAAGTGAAGACATAAATCTAAAGCTGTTTTGCCAAAAGTAGACCCTGAGAATGAGGGTAACACTGAAGAAAGTAGAACAGAAAGATCAAGAGAAAGAAGACTGACTCCTAATGAAATCGTTTGAGCCCTCTGGATTAAATCTCACTTGAAGCTAGACAATGTGTGTGTGTGTGTGTGTGTGTGTAAATGTTAATGTGTGTAAATATGCACATATATATATTCTAATATAAGGCATTTACCAATAATATAAGGCACTCAACAAACATTTACAATTGCTATAAGGAGTGTTTAAAATCATACTTGATTTCTGGAAAAACTGGAAATTCAGAAATGAGGCAAAGATCAATTTTCAGGGTTACAACCACATAAGTAACTATTTTATTCACTCAAGCTGCCAGCAAAGTCCAGAAATATAGTAGAGGCAGAGTGGATACAATATTTCTAGAATTATTTTTACTATCTTATTGTGCAGACATTCAGCCTTAGATTAATTAACCAAGTGAACAGTGAAATGTGTTATCATTAAAAACAGCATCCTCTTTGCCACTGAGCAGTCTTATTGATCATTCCTCAGCCTTTTCTTTTCTCACTTGCTTCTTACTTCCGTCCACTTCAACTTCATTTCCTCTCTCTACTTAGACCTTCCCAGCACTAAGTTAAAAATTCTAGCAGTCTTACTATACCAAAATTAAAGCATCATTCATTAACTTGATAAAATAATACATACCTTAGTCCTAAAGCCAGCATCTTATTTAATAAAGAAACACTAGGGATGTACCCACTGCAATCAAATGCAAGTCAAGGATACCCACTATCACCACTAATATTCAACATTGACTGAAAGTATTAGCCAGAGAAACAGCTATACTTATGAGAGGGAACTAGCCCTACCAAACACTAGACTATAAAACAAAACCTCCATAATTAAAACATGCAGATTGCCTTGAACTCTGATCCTGCCGAGGTTTCTCTCATGGGGTTCTAGTTCTCCTGAACTGAGTCTTTACATTTTTTTAAGTTAAAAAAAAAAAAAAAAAAAAAAAGGGCGGCGCCCCCGTGGGGACGCGGTGGTGGGGCCCCCCCCTGCCGATTCAGGGGACACGGGTTCGTGCCCTGGTCCAGGAAGATCCCACATGCCGCGGAGCGGCTGGGCCCGTGAGCCATGGCCGCTGAGCCTGCGCGTCCGGAGCCTGTGCTCCGCAACGGGAGAGGCCACAGCAGTGAGAGGCCCGCGTACCGCAAAAATAGCAGTAGCAGCACACGAATAGACAGAACACGAAATGGAGTCCAAAATCAGACCCACATACATACAGAAACTTATAAAACTAGATCCATACAACAAATCATTCACACAAATCCCAAAGGATCAGAGATCAAAATGTAAAAAATGAAACTATAGTCAATTTTTGGTATTCATGGCAATTATGTTCTACAAAGTCTCTGCAAACACTGAATTTGCAAATACTGAATCATTGCTCCTAGGTGAAACACAGCATTACGTTCCTACAAGCCTCTGGTCACACATATTTTCAACAACTGATCAATGCATAACTTGTTTTATGTGTGTTTTTTGTTCAAAGACACCTTATTTAATACATGTCGTTTATTCATTAACACTGAACACACTGCCACAGCACTATAACTCATGCCTAAATGAAACTTAGCTAATACACATATTTTCTCCCTAAGGTACATCACAGTCTTCTTGTGCTTAACTGAAGTGCTGAGGACACACCACTTCAGCACTATGCTTTGGGGACATTTTAAACAGTAAAATCACCAACAAAAAGCACAAAGATATGAAAAGGACACCGTTTACAATACGAGAGCTGAAAGAAGGTAGAGCATCACCTTGACTGACCTCAGCTGGGACCATGATCACTGGGTAACTCATATTTTTTGCCACTCTGCATATATCTGCAAATGAGTATTAATTTGGGGTTACAAATAAATTTTAGTGAAGAGGCAATTTTACAAATACAGAATCCACAAACAATGAAGATCACCTGTATGTACATACTTCAAGAAGACACAAGTGGCTTCCTCTTTAACCTCAGTATAGGGAAAGTCTTTGTAACTGTGACTCAAATTCTAGATATACTTAAAAGAAAATATGTTTATATATGACTACATAAGAACAAAAAACGTATGCATCGCAAAAAAATGTACAAAAGTCAAAAGAAAACAAAGTATTTGTAAAATATATCACAGATAGAAGGCTAATAATCACTAATAAATTTTTAAACCCTTAAGAATTGAGAAAGAAGTCCAAACACCCCAAAGAAATAAGTGCAAAAAATCAATAATTTACACAAAAAGATATAAAAATGACCTTTAAACCTAAGAAAAGATGTTCACCTTTTCTCATAATAAGAAAAATGCACTAAGATACCAATTCTTAGCTATCAGATAAGCAAAATTAACAAGTATAACATACTATGCTGCTATTCTTATATACATTGCTGGTGGAAATGCAAATTAGTACAACTCTTATGGAAAATTAGGCAATTACTAACAAAATTACATATGAGTTTACCTTTTGACCGAACAATTCCACTTCTAGGAATTGACCATGAAGATATACTTCCAACAGTACTAACATCCATAAGCACAAGGTTATTCACTGCAGCATTGTTTATCATTGTCAAGTACTAGAAAATAACCTAAATATCCACATACAGAAGAGTGGCTGAATAAACTAACAAACTATGGCATATCCACACAATAGACTTCAATGTAACTGTAAAAAAGAAACAGAAAGATGTCTGTGAACTGATACAGAGTTATTTGCAGGTTATAATACTAAGCAGAAAAAGCAAAGTATAAAAGAATAACTATATATTGTACAAATCCATTTATATAACATATTCAGAATAGGCAAATTCATAGAGACAGATAACAAATTAGTAGTTGCTAAGGGCTGGGAGGACAGGAGAGTGGAAAATGACTACTAATGGGTATGGTGTTTCTTTTGGGGGTAATAAAAATGTTCTAGACTTAGTGGTGATGGTTGCAAAAGGGTAAAAATTATCATACGTGAGTGACATCTCAACAAAAAATTTTTAAAGAGTATCTATAGTATGCTGCCTTATGTAGAAGAAATAGGGGTAATAACATCTGCATGCATTTGCTTTTATGCAAAGAGAAACACAGGAGGGATAAACTGGAAACTTAACGAGATTTTTTATCTACTGGAGGCAGGTGGAACGGGATGGAATGATGAGCAAGTGGAAATGGGATAGAAGAAATGGGGGCGTTACTTTTCCTTTTGTATACTTCTAACTTCTGTATACTTCTAACTTTTAGAACTATGTTAAAAATAAATGCAGCGGGAATTCTGTAGCAGTCCAGTGGTTAGGACTCGGCGCTTTCACGGCCATGGACCCGGCTTCGATCCCTGGTCAGGGAACTAAGATCCTGCAAGCCGCCTAGTCAAACCAGAAATTTTTTTTTTAATTTTTGAAACACAAATGCAGAAATAAAATCAAGCAGGGTGGGCTTCCCTGGTGGCGCAATGGTTAAGAGTCCGCCTGCCGATGCAGGGGACAGGGGTTTGTGCCCCGGTCCGGGAAGGTCCCACATGCCGCGAAGCGGCTAGGCCCGTGAGCCAGGGCTGCTGAGGCTGTGCGTCCGGAGCCTGTGCTCCGCAGTGGGAGAGGCCACAACAGTGAGAGGCCCGCGTACCGCAAAATAAAAAATAAAAAAAAAAATCAAGCAGGGTGGGGGGAAAACCCTAAAATGGTATATTAACAGAACTATTTTTCAAATGTATAACATAATCACACTGGGGTGGGAGTGGGGGTGGGTAAAGAATGAACCAAAGTAGCTTTTAAACACAATATCAGAGTTACAGTCCCTGCTTAAAGATTCTTTTAAGTATAAATTGTAAATTCTAAATAGTATGGAGTTTTCCCCCAGGGGTTTAGGTTAGCATTTCTGAAACACTTTGTGTATTCTGTGATTGAGTGAATAAGTAAATATACTATGGAAAATGGGAGTCAGGTTTCCCACCATTGGAGAAGCGATTTACAAATGCAGAAAGGTAGAAAAATATGAACCTGTGATGCTGGAGTAGAACTGGCAGTATCAGTATGAAGTCAGGATTTTACACAGATAGTAGTAGATAAAGATGTAAACATAAATGCAGAAACAGATGCATGGTGCACGTGCGCACACACACACACACACACACACACTTTTTCCCCCTAGTTATGTCTGCTAAAAGGACCTAGAATCAATGAGCACACCAATTACCCAGATTTTGGTTTCTAAATACTACTTTTTTTTTTTGGCCGCGTCAGGTCTTAGTTGCGGCATGCGGGATCTTTCGTTGAGGCGCGCAGCCTTCTCTCAAGTTGTGGCATGAGGGTTTTCTCTCTCTAGTTGTGGTGCATGGGCTCCAGAGCGCGTGGGCTCTGTAGTTTCTGGCACGCAGGCTCTCTCGTTGAGGCGCACGAGCTCAATAGCTGTGGCGCGCGGGCTTAGTCGTCCCGCAGCATGTGGGATCTTAGTTCCCCAACCAGGGATCGAACCTGCGTCCCCTGAATTTTAAGGTGGATGGATTCGTTACTACTGGACCACCAGGTAAGTCCCTCTAAATACTATTTTCTATTAAAAGGAGCAAGAATTGATTCTAAGCCTGGGAAAGTATGGGTTAGCCAAAAAGTTCATTCAGGTTTTTCGTTTAAGATGTTCCAGAAGAACCCAAACAAACTTTTTGGCCAACCCAATACAAGATGAGCATTGGAACATCATTTTATGTTAGAAGGAAACTACTCAAAGAATAATGAGGATTTGTCAGAAGGACATACAAGCGAGCTAGATGAGTTTTCCACTGGCCAAATCTGGGACAATTTCAGAATCGGAATAAATAACAGTAATGGTTTACAGATCACTGAATAAAAAAAAAATCATGAGTCCATGCTTATAAAAATAAATAAACAGATAAATAAACAGAAAAAAAGGAAACCTCTTCCTTACAGTGGAAAGCCCATTAATAAATGTAGATAAAATGATAGTATTAGAAAATCACTATTTGACAACCATCATAGTAATAACTGATTCAGGCAAGAAGCATCAATGGATGCTAAAATAATGAAAGCTTGAGGAGTAACAGAATATTTATAACTTCAAAGTCATCTCCTCATAAGACACTTTAATTCCAAAGGGGAAAATTGTAAATTTACAGTAGAAAACCTGGCAGATACTACCTAAACAAAGTGATTGAAGTTAACACCAACAGTAATAGGACAAATCAATATCATGCACATTCTGTTATGATACACTGAAAAGAATACACATCACTTCTCTGGTATTCTTGTCAAAAAGACTATTTCGTACATCTCTTCATGTGAAAACTCAGACTAAAGGACATTTTACTATTTAGGTGCATATTTAGTAAAGAGACATGCATACTTTTAGGTAAAGAGGCATCGCGCACATATAGGTAAAGGAACACAACACACAAGCAATCATACCTAAACTCTCATTAAAAACTTATCTATCGGGCTTCCCTGGTGCCGCAGTGGTTGAGAGTCCACCTGCCGATGCAGGGGACGCAGGTTCATGCCCCAGTCCGGGAAGATCCCACATGCCGCGGAGCAGCTGGGCCCGTGAGCCATGGCCGCTGAGCCTGCGCGTCCGGAGCCTGTGCTCCGCAACGGGAGAGGCCACAACAGTGAGAGGCCTGCGTATCGCCACAAAAAAAAACAAAAAAAAAACTTATCTATCGATGATTATCGCTTAAATCAATCGTTTTTTTCTGGGGGGGGGCACAAAATGATGATCTTTTATTTCTATCATTTCTTCCATATTTATTAGCTGGAATTCTTCTGTAAAGGGCTACTTGATTTCCCTGAAGTATAGCTAATACGGAAGATACGGTAAATGCTGAATTCTTTCCTTTAACTTGCCAATTTTCAGACTAAGGAATTAGTGCCCTAGTTTCTCCAATGGTTCCCAGTGAGATATTAGGTATTTCTCCTTTTATCATTATGATATATATTATTTTATGTATTAAATGTGTTTCAATCAATTGTGTAGGGTGTTTTGTTTTGTTTTTGAGACTCAAATTTTCTCATCTTTGGCCAATAGGAGCCACTCACGCATTTGAAGTTGAGTTTTAGACACAAAGAATTTGAAGAGCTTATGAGACATCCATTGGTTCTGAAACAGGAGACAAAAAAAAGAAAAATACTATAGAAGTATAATTCTTATTCCTAAGGCATCCTAACCACCATACAGAAGCGCCCGAGAGGATTTTTTAGTACAAATTAAGATTTTAAAATTAATATATTCACTAAATATTGACTTCATCTGTCTGGGGTTTTTTTCTTTTCTTTTTTTTACAATATGATGATTAATGTGTCCCAGTCTATTAGACAAGGTTCCTACCCTCAACGAGCTTAGTAGGAAAGATACCATAACTGTTTATCTTACATGCCAGGTGACAAATACAGGTCAGGACAAACATATCGCAGAATAAAATTAGTGTCACAGAAATAGAAATAAGGGATTATATCCAGCTCGAGTCATCTTAAAAGAATTATTTAAGTCAGAACCAAAAGTAGATTTTGATATGCCAGGGAATTGGAGGAAAGGCATGGGGTGTGTGGTGGGGAGAGCCAGTGCAGGGAAGGGCATATGAGGAGTGATGATGAGGAAGGAAAATGCAAGGCGATTTGAGGGCAAGGTGAAGGGGGTAGACTATTTATAAGAATAGCACTATCTAAAAGAACTTTCTACAAAGTGGACATGCTCTATATCTGTGCTGTCCACTACAGTAGTCACCAGTCACATGCAGCCGCTGAGACTAAAGAACTGAATTTTTAGTTTTATTTAAGTTTATTTAACTTAAAATGAACAGCCACCTGTGGCTAGTGCTTACCATACTAGACAACACACTATTAGAATAAAAACTCAGAACGGGTACTTTTTTTCTGTTGAATAAACAAATGAATGAACAAATGAATGCATGATTGAATGTACACTCAAATGAATATTCCAAAGGGTATAGTATCTTAGGAATATGTGGGACACAAAGTTGGAAAAGTATGTTAGAGCCAGATTATAGATGGCTTTGAACACAAACTAAAGAGTTTGAACTTTATTTGAAAGGTAATTTTAAAAAATCACTGACATTTTCTTAATAAGAGAAGCATAATAATTGTTTCAGGGCAAGTAACCTGGCAGTAGTGAGCAGGCAGTATTGACAGGACAAAATCTGGAAAAAAAGAGAGGTGGGTAGCCTAGGTTAGAGATTCTCAAACTTTTTTTTTTTTTTTTTTTTTGCTG
>NW_006774188.1:84708-143164 GCF_000442215.2 Lipotes vexillifer
CTGCATCGGCAGGCGGACTCTCAACCACTGCGCCACCAGGGAAGCCCCAAACTTTTTGATTTCAAGATCCTGTATTACTTTTCTAGGCTATCATAACAAAGTACCGCAAATGGGGTGGCTTAACACAACAGAAAGATATTCTCACAATTCTGGAGGCTAGAAGTCTGAAATCAAGGTATCAGCAGGGTCACACTCCTTTGAAGGTTCTAAAGAAGACTGTTTGCCTCTTTCTAGCTTTGGTGGCTCCTGGCAATCCTAGGTGCTCCTTGGCTTGTAGCTGCATCACTCCAATCTCTGCCTCTGTCTTCACGCGGCATTCTTCCGTATAGATCTCCTCTGTGTCTCTATATTCAAACCTCCTTCTTCCTTCTCTTATAAAGACACCAGTAGTTGGATTTAGGGCCCACCCTAATCCACCATATCCTCATTTTAACTTGAATACAACTGCTGAGATCCTGTCTCCAAATAAAGGACCAGGGATTACAACTTAAATCATATCTTTTTGGGGACCACTCAACCCACTACAGACTCTGTTACACGCTTAAAAATTAATGCGGTTCCCAAAGAGCTTTTTTTATATGTTGATATTTACCATGTTAGATATTGATATCTACCATATTAGAAATTAAAACTAAGTGCTTAAGTACCTATCTACTCATTTATTTTAAGACAATAATAATAAACTCATTGCATTTTAACTTAACACATTTTTATGAACAATAAATGTATTTTCCAAAAAAATTTGTGAAGAGTGGCACTGTTTTGTATGTCTGTAAATCACAATCAAAGATAGCTAGATTCTCACATCTACTTCTGCAATCTGTTACAATGCATAGTTTTGGTTAACGTATCTGAAGATAATCTGGCCTCAGATACGTAGTTGGAAAAATAAGTGTTTCAATAGCTTTTACAGATAACTATAGATATTCTTCCTTGATAGTACACCAAAGCTCAACAAGTGGTCATTTTTTAAAGGCAAATCAAAACCACAGTGAGATATCACTTCACACCTGTAAGAATGGCTATCATCAAAAAGAACACAAATAAAAAATGTTGTAAAGGGCTTCCCTGGTGGCGCAGTGGTTGAGAGTCCGCCTGCCGATGCGGGGGACGCGGGCTCGTGCCCCGGTCTGGGAGGATCCCGCGTGCTGTGGAGTGGCTGGGCCTGTGAGCAGCAGCCGCTGGGCCTGCGCGTCTGGAGCCTGTGCTCCGCGGCAGGAGAGGCCACAACAGTGAGAGGCCCGCGTACCGCAAAAGAAAAAAAAAAAAAAATGTTGTAAAGATGTTTAAAAAAATAGCAAATGTTGGTGAGGATGTAGAGAAAAGGTTAGTTGCTACTTGAACTACTGTCAGTGAACTTTTGGGGCTCTGTTGCATTGGTCATGTGGAATATATTGGTTATCTTTCCAATGTCAACAGATTTCAAACACCATCAATCTCATCAGAAAAGTCTTCAAGTATTGGGAAGATTTTGCCACATTTTCATTTTTGCTTGGAAGCTTAAATTTTACCACTAGCGATAATAAAATTCTGTTTGTTCATTTTTGGGAAAACTTCTGCCAGATATCAAAGTCTTGAATAACCACAGTTTGTCTATCAGTCTTTTTTTTTTAATGGTGTTCCATGAAAAAAAATAGTTTAGCTCTCAAACAACTGCAAAAGTGCTCCTCCTTGAGACAACCATTGTACTTCAGAATGCACACATGCATTGTCAAATAGTGTAATAATAAAACATGTACTCAAGTGGTAAGATTTAATGAAATTAATAATTTTCACTGATTCATTAAGGACATTCTTAAGCAAAACTAGATTTCTTTCACAAGTGTGTAGCAGTGAAGAATGCAATGATTACTAATATAGTTTGGCAGTACTGTCTTAATTTGAGTAAAGCACTACAAATTTACCCTTCATTGTTTTTTCACCATCAGTGCAAAGCCAGGACAATGAAAAAGGCAAATAACATCTTAATACAACTATGAAAATACTGATAGTTATGACTTTGCATACTCCTGAGAGATTCCCAGGGACACCCACCCAACCCTGGGGAGTCCAAGATCAAATTTTGAGGACCACTGACCTAAGTAATTGGTTCTCAACTTTGAGGTGTGTCAGAATCACCTGTGACCTCAAATTAATGAATCAAATCTATTTGTACATTGACAAAGCACCATTAGATGAATCTTAGGTGCACCAAAGGTTGATAACTACTGGCCTAGATGATACAGTGATAGATAAAACTAGGCTTTATAGAAGTGGGAATGAACAGGACCGCCTAGAGGGGTGGGATAGGGAGGGTGGGAGGGAGGGAGACGCAGGAGGGAAGAGAAATGGGAACATGTGTATATGTATAACTGATTCACTTTGTTATAAAGCAGAAACTAACACACCATTGTAAAGCAATTATACTCCAATAAAGATGTTTAAAAAAAATCGTAAAAAGGAATGCTTCCAATAGAACCAATAAATCATTTCTTTAAAAAATACTTATAAAATAGAAGTCTTTAGCTGGTAATATTAAAAAAAAAAGATGAACAAACAAACAAAAAAGAACTAAAAGACTTTACAGACTGATAAAATGTGAGAATATGAAGAAAATCAACATATCAAAGGTTTTGAGTCTTGATTACTGAAAAAAACTGGTGATACCATTAAGAGAATGAGAGAAGTCAGGAGAAGCTTATCAAGGAACTAAGGAAATAGGAAGGAAGATGAATTACCTTTTTCATGCTCTTCCAGATTAGAATTAATCCCCTCTTCCTCTACATTTGTATCTCTATCTTTAAATTTTACTTCATTTAAAAATGTTACTTTATCTCTCATTGTATTACAGTGTACTGTTTACATGTCAGTCTCCCACTCAGTAGAAATCAAACTCCTTGAGGACCCGAATGAGCTTGGGTGCACCAGTCCTGGGCTCTAACTATATGATCTTGGGAGTGTTACTTACTCCCTCTAGCCTCAATTTTATCATGTCTAAAATGCGGATAAAATGGTCTACATTTTAGAGTAACTCTAAGGATCAGAGAGAAATTTTCATAGTAACTAACATAACGCCTAACACAGTAAAAACTCAGCCAAGAACAATAATAAAATCAACTGGCATAGTGGTATTACCATTAAAAGTACTCCTTTTAGAGCTAACAACTTTCTGATTAAATACAGACCTTTGCTAGTTCTCACTGTAAAGCATACCAGATACCATTCATCCTCAATTAATTACATAAATGATCAACTAATTTGTGAATTGAATTATCCAATTTATCCTGCCACAAGCTCATTAAGGCCTCTAGAAAAATGGACAAAGAAGAAGTATAATTTTATAATCTGTTTTGCTTTTTTGGAATGCTGCATCTCATTCTGCACAAAAAGTGGAAGAAAAAAAATTCTAAAATAAAATTCCTAAATCGCTAGTGGATTTAATTTACTCATGCTATCTTTAACCCTCATATATACCAATAATTTACAATTTACAGCAGGGGGACAAAATTATTTTCTCTACTCATGTAACTGAAACATACATCTGGTCTAAAAAGCAGCAGTTTGCAAGAAGAACTCCCCAGAGGTTAATGGGTTAATGGTTCTGGAATAGAAATGCAGTACAAAACTCTAACTAGTTGAAATAGGAATGGGACTGAGGAGAGAATGGGAAGGGGTAATCTTAGGGGAGGTAAGATGCAACTCTCCAAGCTGGCTTTCAGCCAGCACAGCTAAGCGCACATCTCCTGACTCGCCAAAAATAACATTAGGGTCTTTGTGACCACAAGTAGTAAGGACTTCAGTTTTAGGTTTCATCTAAAAATAACTATAAAAACAACCCAAAAAACCCATACATCAGTCAAAGTGTGATGAGAATTTTTTAAACTCTGTATCATGATCCAATAAATGCTGTTTCTATTACAATCAGAAATGGTGCCTCCCCCAACCCCATGATTTCTACATGGCATGCTTGGAGGAGGTTGTAGCTCCTTCAAGAAAAAAACTCTACAATGTCATAGTAGGATGCTTTCATTGGTAAGTAAACAAAAACTCAATTCAAAGTGGCTTAAAATAACACTTCTCCAGCTTTTGTGTGTATTCTGATTCAGTAGGACTAAGGTAGGGCCTGAAATTCTTCATTTCCAACAAGCTCACAGGTGATGCTGATGCCAGTCCATGGACCACAGTTTCCATACCAGGGATTTAAACCATAAAGAAATACATAGATTAACATATCTGGAAACCCAGAGATAAAGACTGTTCAATAATGTCATCAAGAACCCATAGCTTGGGACTTCCCAGGTGGCACAGTGGTTAAGACTCTGCACTCCCAATGCAGGGAGCCTGGGTTCAATCCCTGGTCAGGGAACTAGATCCCACATGCATGCCGCAACTGAGAGTTCACATGCCACAACTAAGGAGCCCACGAGCTGCAACTAAGGAGCCCGCCTGCTGCAATTAAGACCCAACACAACCAAATAAATATTAAAAAAAAAAAAAAGAACCCACAGCTTATCTATCTCCAAAATGTCAGCTTCATCTTAAGGTTGGCTCTACCTTCTTGGGTACAGTATGGATGATAACAGTAATCAGGGCTACATGTTTCCTTGGTCATGTTCCACAGAAGATACAGAGTGGCTTCCCATGGATCTCTCATAAGAGCAAGGAAGAACAGCCCCAAAGCTTAAAAAAATTTCCTTGTATCCTATTTGCAAGGATTAGGTCATGTGCTCATCCCTGAACCACCAAGCAGCAAAGTAACCTTTGGACCAACCAGGCCCACCCCTGAACTGAGGTGAAATCAGCTTTCCTGATGCTTATTGGTTACATGGAAGTAGAGGAATCCTGAAAAAATCATGGGTCCGTTAGGAAGGAAGAAAGAGGAACAGATGCTTAGTAGGCTATAAACAACATCCAATATAAAAAAATATTTTCCTCCCTCATCCCATCAATGTTATCATTTGGTTCTGAATCCAATGCATCAACTTTTCCAGCTGTTAGAAATCTCATTAGACTGGGACATCGTCAAAATCTTTACTACCTTTTGTAGGATGGCTTTCAAAGCTCTTTCATCTATTAGAATTCATATTACAGTATAACTATAAAAATAATTTCAAAATACTTATCAATCTAAAATGACAAAGAAGTTTATTACTACAGAATGCATAAGATTATAGCATAATAAGAATAATAATGGCAATAGGATATATAGTAGCCTAGCAGTAACGGAGGAAATAAATTCATATTGTGGGATATATAAATAAATAAATGAATGGATAGATAAATGTGAGCTTTGGTCTCAAATCTATCAATCTTTCCATGGAAGCAAGGCTTCCTCCTAGGGTGAATTATATGGTATGTAAATTATAACTCAATAAAACTGTTTAAAAAAAAAAAACACTTCCCTTTAATAACACAGAGCAACAATTTGTGGAGAAAACTGTCTAAAAAAGACTTAGCCACAAGATTTGTTACAAATGCCAAACAACTACTATTTAGTTTAAACAAAAATCAGGGTCACAAAAACTGCGTCAGAGGTCTCTGAAAGCAATACCAAAAATGTGGGCTGTGTGATCTGACCCTCAATGTTGCTCTACCTCGCAGAACTTCTAGACTCAGGAAATGTAATATTCTCTAGAAAAAACTCTCTGCTAGTAAACAGAAAGCAAAGGCTAGAGTCAACTATATGGGCTCAAAGCTTGCACAACAGTTGCTCCTAGGAAAAACTTGGCAAACATCTCAGTCATAATATACTAACAGATGAGACTTTTTTTTAAAACTACTAATACTAAAGGAATGTGATCACTTTACAGTTGGGCTCACTATTTTATAAAGGATTCTATCTTGTATTCGGCACTAGCATTATAAAGGGAGAACTATTAATTCAAAATCAGACCTATGATGTACAATATAAATTATTATACAGAGCTATCTTCAGATGTGGGTCAACACTATTCAACTTGAATTCTAATTGGTACCTAATTCAAGTCACTACATAATTCTGGCACTACACAAATCTAGTGAAAGATAAAAATTTTAAGGGTATTATTTTTCACAATAGCCAAGGTATAGAAACAACCTAAGTGTCAACCAATGAATGAATATTATTCAGTCATAGGAAAGAGGGAAATTCTGTCATATGCAATAACATGGATTAACCTGGAGGACATTATGCTAAGTGAAAAAGGCAGATACAAAGAGATACATACTGTATGACCTCACTTATATGTGGAATCTTAAAAAAAAAAAACAAGTCAAACTCAGAGTAACAGAGATTAGAATGGTGATTAACGGAGCTGGGGTGGGGGAAATGAGCAAATGTTGGTCAAAGAGCACAAGCCTTTGATATATAAGTCCTGGGCATCTAACTACCTACAAAATGAAAAAGAAAGGTCTCTCTGGCCTCCAAGGGCCTCCTTAATCTAGTTATTATTTCCCCTTTAACCTAATTTCCCACCCTCAGTAAAAACTGCTGCTCCAAGTAAGCTGATTAACTTAACAGAAGTTTAAAAGAAAATTTACATTTTTTTTGCTTTTATGTATTTGCTCATTCCATTTGTAATAGTTGAATTGCTTCCCTAATCCTAACTGTTCAAATTTTACCTGTCTAGCCAAGTTCCATCTCTCCCTTTAAGTCAGCCCTAACAAGCCCTCCAGTTGATTTCTATGCACACTCAATATTGACAACCATTAAGATCTCGGGATTATGACTGGCTATTTAAAAACTGAAAACCTCTCTACAGCACTTTAAGTGAATAGGTATTTATTTGTCTCATATAAGAAAATGTCTGAAAGCAGACAGTCCAGGGCTGACATCCAATGATGTCAACATCCTTAGTGTATTGGTTTATCACATCATGAGCACAGATGATTGCTGCTCCTTCAAGACAGGAAGAAGGGACAAGCAACAAAGGACCATGCCAGAAATATCACTTCCCTTTTATCTGGAAAGTAAAAGCTTCCTTAGAAGCTTCCCCTTCCCTACTAATAAGTCTTCACTTAAATGTGGTGGCAAACTATTTTCCAAAGGTGGCCACACCATCATATTTATCCCAGCCCACGTGTTCTTTTGTGATAGGTACTTCTCCAACTGAGAGGTCATATTCTCTCCCTTTGAATCTGAAAGGGGGACTTGTGATAGTTTTGACCAACAGAGTACAGCAGAAGTGATAATATGTGACTTCTGAGGCACCATCATAAAAAGAATACAGCTTCCATCTGGGGGGCTCTCTCTCTCAGGAAACTCTTGGAACCCAGAAACCACGATGAGACCACGTGTGAATGTTCCAGCTGGGCTTGCAGCAAACACAAGCATTAACTTCCAAACAACAGGAAGGAGTCTTTTCACATCAATACAATCCCAGCCCCGTCTTTGAGTCTTCTAGCTGCAGCCTCAGAAATCGTGGAACAGAGACAAGTGGTCACCACTGGTTTTATATGAATTCTTTACCCACAGGAGAAATAATAAACGATATTTGTTGTTTTAAGTCACTACATTTTGGAATAATTTATTAAGCAGCAATAGAGAACTAAAACAGATATGATTGGCCAGAACTGGGTCACATGACCATCTTCAGCTGCAAAGAACCTGGGAAATCAGGGAACATGATTGCTATGAACTTAGCTAAGGTGGACACACTGCCACCAAAACATAATCAGGGTCCATTAACAATGGGAGGATGAAAATGAGTACTGGGTAGGCAACTAACAGTACATGCCACAACCACTTGGTTAGTACTCATTATCTACTACCTCATACTAACACTGACATTTTCTTAAATATGTGTCTTACATCCACGTAGTAGAATATAAGAATCTTGAAGGCAAAGACTATTGCATTACAAAATGCCTTAATCGGTAGTTACCTTAAAACTATTAGCTACTTAACTTCTGAAGGGAAATATTTAGGTTATACTTTAGAAAGAACTTCTAGGTCCTAGAAAATGTGAGGTTCTGAAACAAATGCACAGAAAAGGTTTTATAATTTTTTTCTGCAGTTTTTTTTTTTTCAGAATAATTTCTCTGGGAAAATGATGGTGTGACTGAACAATGGAATAAGCTTTGACAATGCCCTGCAGTATACAGACAAATATCAACTGACCCCAGAGTTAGACTGAGTCATCACAATGGTGTTTGGAAATCCTGTACAAAGCTGACCAATACAGGCACTAGCTCAGACTTTTATAGAGATAAACATTGATGCAGGCTAATTAACAACTGAAGGGTACTTTGTGAACATAAAGTGCTAAATATTTATTTTTAAATAATCACACTGATTTAGCAATAAATGATAAACTTACTCTTAGTGGAACAGTAACACTACTGTAGTTCCTAGAAATGACACCAGCCCCCAAGTACTCCTGACTGCTCATGATTTTCAGCGAGTCTCTATTTCTTTAAACAATGAGAAGAGTAATATAGAAATCAGATGTTATTGCAATTTAACTTAAAAATAAATCTTAACACTAGTCAGAAAACATTCCAAAACTTTTATTTTAGCTAAACAGAAATGTCACCTAAATTTAAACAACTCTGATTCATCATTCTAATAACTAAAGCTGAAAACAGCCACTTCAGTTGGTTATGAAAATATCAACTAATACTCACATAGTGCTTCAGAATTTACAAAGTCCTTTCATAGATAGATAGATCTTCCTATAAAATTATTATATATGAGTGCTTTGTTAACTGTAAAAATCTCTATAAGTTAGTAATTGAGCAATATGTGTTTACTATTATTCATCTACTACAGTATTAGTAATAATATTACTATTATTAGTAATAATAAAATTAAAGCTTATGAGGCAAGAACTTTTATACCCTTTCTACAGATAAGGATATTGAGGCTGAGGAAGGAGAATTGACTGCTCCATAATCACACAGTTGAAATACATTCGGTACTTAAACTCATATCGTCTGACTTGAAATTCTGGGGTACTTTCTACTGCATCTTGCTATTTCTATAAAATGTTTACTTCTTCAAAGCATGATTCCCAAAGATGGGAAGAGAAAAGTGAAAGGAGAGGTCTATTGTTGAACAGAGAACTGTCATTTCTAAGGCTGTAGAGCAGGCCAATCTCATGTCATTGGACAACCCAGTAAACTAAGCTAAAAATCACAAAGAAAAACAAAAGAGAGATTCATTACAATATAGTCTAAGAAATGAAACCAACTGCAGTAACTTTAAACTAGGAGCATTAAAAAAAAAAAAAACTTTTCACATTATAACATTTTCAGTATTGCTTTAAAATACTGCACTTTGGTTATCGTAACTATAAGCATCACTTTATTCCAGTTCAAGTCAAAACTGTCCCTCCCTCAAATATATACACTAAAGATCCTTTGAGTCATGATGCTTATAAAAACTACCTTAAGTTGTAAGTTCCTAGGAACTTTTTTTTTTTCTTTTTTTTTTTTAGATGTTGGGGGTAGGAGTTTATTAATTAATTTATTTATTTTTGCTGTGCTGGGTTTTCGTTTCTGTGCAAGGGCTTTCTCTAGTTGTGGCAAGCGGGGGCCACTCTTCATTGCGGTGCGCGGGCCTCTCACTATCGCAGCCTCTCTTGTTGCGAAGCACAGGCTCCAGACGCGCAGGCTCAGTAGTTGTGGCTCACGGGCCTAGTTGCTCCGCGGCATGTGGGATCCTCCCAGACCAGGGCTCGAACCCGTGTCTCCTGCATTAGCAGGCAGATTCTCAACCACTGCGCCACCAGGGAAGCCCCAAAGTTCCTAGGAACTTTTAATTAAATTCATGAACACTCAATTTTACGGGACACATCTGGAAATGCCATGAAACTGAAATGTCTCCTGTCTGGTCACAGAACATATTAAGTCTTCATTAAACCTCAAAGCAAAATCTTAGGAGGCTGTCTGTACTTCAGATGTTCCCAAAGAGAGGTCCAAAGTACAAGTGTTTAGGAATTATTTTCCTAAGAGAGCATACTTACCACAGGATTTAAGCTATGACTGGCCAAT
Source organism: Lipotes vexillifer (assembly GCF_000442215.2). Classification (NCBI taxonomy): domain Eukaryota; kingdom Metazoa; phylum Chordata; class Mammalia; order Artiodactyla; family Lipotidae; genus Lipotes; species Lipotes vexillifer. Next base: position 94,660 of record NW_006774188.1, read on the forward strand.
TCCAGCTGGAAAATATAGAAACCCAACAAGTCTTTAGCACATTCACTAGCATATAAAAGGCATTAATTATACTCAACATACACGTACAATTTATATGCAGTGGAAAAGCAATCAAAGCTGCAAGTATTTAAATATTTCTTTTACTTGAACTACCAATACAACTAACAGAGAAGCACTTCTACCATTACACTTCCAAACAACAGTCAAAGCATTAAGCAAAGTGTGAGACTTCCCATTGAAAAAGGCTTGGAAGAAAGAATTCTGAGTATTGAACAGCTTTTAGTATTACAATAAGAAGTAAGGGAGCAAAATAATTTTGACAACTGCATTAGGAAGCAAAGTTCCACTGGAAATAAAAACATGTGCATTGGAATCAGACATATCTGATTTCAAATCCTACCCTTTCCACTTACCTAGCCGTGTGGTTCTGGGAAAGTTATTTAACCCTTACAAACCTCAATTTCTTCAACTATAAAACAGGAATAATATAACCTACCTCATAAAGTTATTTAACACATTAAATGAAAAATGTTTGAAATGTACTCACTACAATACCTGGAACAAAGTAAGTACTCGATAAGGTGCAGCTATTTATAATTTACAGCCTTTCAAGTATTTCAAGATGATTTAAATAAACTAGACCAATTTTAACAACTACGTACTTTTGCCAGTAAAACAATACAAACTGAGATACTAAATAAGGTCCTTGATCTTAAAAGGGACTTCAAAACCCAAACATTTATGATCAACTTTTAAAAGAAGTTTAGGTTTTCAAACTGTTAATGGTAAGAACGAGAACAGTTGTTCTCCTTCTACCCACATATATTCATTTTTCTCTCCTATAACAATCAAAATAGTATTTGGATTAAAGAGCTATCATTTGATTTAATGTTTTATTTTTAATAAGACACTTCCCAGCAGAGACTGAATCAACATTAAGAGAATCAAAACAAATAAGAGGGCCTTCCTGGTGGTGCAGTGATTAAGAATCTGCCTGCCAATGCAGGGGACACGGGTTCAAGCCCTGGGCCAGGAAGCTCCCACATGCCGCGGAGCAACTAAGCCCGTGCACCACAACTACTGAGCCTACACTCTAGAGGCCACGAGCCACAACTACTGAGCCCACGTGCCACAGCAACTGAAGCCCGCAGTACTGAGCCTGTGCTCCGCAACGAGATAAGCCACCACAATGAGAAGCCCACGCACCACAACGAAGAGTAGCCCCTGCTTGTGGCAACTAGAGAAAGCCCATGCACAGCAATGAAGACCCAACGTAGCCAAGTAAATAATCTTTTTTAAAAAATCAATTATACTTAAAAAAACAAAAGAAATACCTAACTTTTATATCCTCTATTTTAAATTATTTTAGTTGTATTGGAAGACAGTTAAAACCTTTAAACTACAGCTGTTATGTGTTTACATAGACTCAAATGTTTGGAAAATTTCCTTAAGTCTTATAAAGTCAATTAAATGCCTACTTTAATTCTTATACTCAATAAAAGAAAACATTCTAACTGCAGTAATTAAAATTGTTTTCTTTTAAGACTAAAATTTTGCCTAGGACTTCTAACTCTACTAAAATTATAAATTATCTGAGAAATAAAGTTACTGGCTAAACAAACTGATGAAAAACAGAAATGATAAAACTAGAAGCTTCCAAAAAGAAATCAAGATTTAGGATGTCAAAGAATTAAGCTCCTCAAAGAACTAAGCTAAAAAAAAAAAGGAATAAAAAAATTTTTTTAATACAAAGTTGCTTTTTTTAACATCTTTATTGTAGTATAATTGCCTCACAATGTTGTGCTAGTTTCTCCTGTATAACAAAGTGAATCAGCTATATGTATACATATATCCCCATATCCCCTCCCTCTTATGTCTCCCTCCCACCCTCCATATCCCACCCCTCTAGGTGGTCACAAAGCACCAAGCTAATCTCCCTGTGCTATGCGGCTGCTTCCCGCTAGCTAGCTATTTTACATTTGGTAGTGTATGTATGTCCATGCCACTCTCTCACTTCACCCCCGCTTACCCTTCCCCCTCCCTGTGTCCTCAAGTCCATTCTCTATGTCTGTGTCTTTATTCCTGTCCTGCCCCTAGGTTCTTCAGAACCATTTTTTTTTAGATTCCATATATATGTGTTAGCATACGGTATTTGTTTTTCTCTTTCTGACTTACTTCACTCTGTATGACAGACAAAAATATGGAACATTTCACGAATTTGTGTGTCATCCTTGCGCAGGGGCCATGCTAATCTTCTCTGTATTGTTCCAATTTTAGTATATGTGCTGCCAAAGCGAGCACTAATACAAAGTTTTTAAAAGTGTAAAATTAAAACACTAACAACATATCAACATGTATGTACTTGGAAGTTAAGTGGAATTAACTCAATGAACACATTCAAGATAGACAAAGGACATACAATAATATGAACCAAAGAAATAATTTTTGTCTTTAAAAAACAAAAGGGTATCCTTTGAGCAACCTCTCATATAGCCAAGATTGTATTTCAAATTGTTTATTTGAATTTAAACAAACAGTGAGCTGTTAGTACTCCATTAAACTCAAGATCCCATTTCTCTACAATGCTCTCCTTTGATAAGTTAAAAATCATAAAATAGAATATCATCCAATATTATTAAACTTCTAAATAAGGCATTAGAGTAATAGTATATACAGAGCACTAATGTTAAATTCCCACCTTGACGATCACAGCTCTTTGTATAAAATCTTGATTGATGATGTCTCACAGAAGTTCATATATCATATTAAATTAAAGGTATGGAGCTTTCAAATTATGAACAAATCAATTTTAAAGGAGAAGGAAAGGGATGGGGGAGAGATCAAAGTTTAGTTTCCAAGTATCTTTTCACTTTTTATAAAGAATGTTAGAATGTTTTCCCTTTAGGTATTGTAAGAACTCAAGTAGGCACTTAATTAAATATGCATTTCATAAATTGTATGACGAGAAAAAGTGATACAATCATTCTACAAATATATACTGGACACTTAATCTAGGACACTATTCAATATGGATACTATTCTATATAAGCAGCTCTAAAGGATACATAAAAATAGCTCTGTTTTCAGGGAGCTTCCTAATATAACTAAGGAGCTCAGACATGAACATACAAAAATTTAAGTAACACTGCAAAGCAATAAATGATTAAAGTTCCAATTAAGAAGTTAAGACCATATGTACTACAAAAGAAGAAAGAATTGATTGAGGCTAAAACCTGTGTGTAGAATCAATTGGTATCTAAAAATCAAGTGACACAAAAATCTCAGAAAAGAGAGAAAACTTGAGAGCTCAGACATGAAAGAAGTGTAAAGTTTAGAAAGGGAGAGATGAAAGAGAAGGACATCCACAGCTAGAATAAGCATAATGTGACAGGGATAGACCAGCAGCCAGCACCAAAGAGAAAGGTAGGAGGAGTAGGTTGGAACCCTATGAAAGCGAACTTTGAATATCCTATATGGAACTTAGACTGAATCATTCAACAAATACTGATTGGTATAACTATTCTGTGCCACGTACCATCCTAGATGCAAAGGATACAACTGTGAACAGAACACCTAAGTTCTCTGCCCTCATAGTTACGATAGTCTAGTAGATTTATTCCATAAAAAAGATGGTGCCGGGCTTCCCTGGTGGCGCAGTGGTTGAGAGTCCGCCTGCCAATGCAGGGAACGTGGGTTCGTGCCCCAGTCTGGGAGGACCCCATATGCCGCGGGGTGGCTGGGCCCGTGGGCCGTGGCCACTGGGCCTGCGCGTCCAGAGCCTGTGCTCCGCAGCGGGATAGGCCACAACAGTGAGAGGCCCGTGTACAGCAAAAAAAGAAAAAAAAGAAAAAAAAAAAAAAAGATGGTGCCATGCAATGCTTCTCATCAGAAGATGAGATCAGATATATACTTTAGGAAAATTATGTAGGTACCTAGACAGAAAAAGAGATAGGCAGACCAATTAACATACTGCAATAATAATCCAAGAGAGAAGTAGCAAGTGATAGTATTCAGTTATGCAAATACTTCTTGAGCAGTCTTTGATAAAACACCTCATTTCTCTGCATCTCTGTTCTGACTTGAGAATTGAAGTTTGCCACTCAGCCACAAACTTAAGATTCTCAACTGGAAAATTCTACAAACACATCAAGGCACTGTGTAATATAGGCAAAGTAACACTAAAATCTAAGAGCTGCAACTTGCTTTCATCTCCAACTTTTTCCTACCAACACAACTTTCAAATTATGCTTATACTTTATCAGTTTAACGACTATCTGTCTCCAAAAGACCACTCTTTCTGAACGAGAATGGACAGTAAGGGTCAAGGTTAGACATGATAGAATTTAGCTGGAGCCTATGAAGATCTATGCTACCTCCCTTTATTTCTCTCTGTGTAATCTGTAGTCCCAAGTACAGAGAAGGGGGTACCAAGGTATTTACAAATCTGTTAGAAAGAGAAAAACAACAGTAGACAAGGTACTTATTTCATTCTCCATTACACCACAGAAAGCTATCTGTCTCCTACAATTAACTTATTTATACATGCCTTAAGGGCAAAGATTATGTTTTATTCATCATTATGATCACATAGTGCCTAGCACAGAGTTTTGTACACATTGTTGAGAGTGTAATTAAGAAGAGTGACTGACCACCCACTGGAGTGAAAGTTCTGAGCCCCACATCAGGCTTCAGAACCTGTGGGTCCGGCAACGGGAGGAGAAATTCCTAGAGAATCACACTTTGAAGGCTAGAGGGATTTGATTGCAGGACTTCAACAGGACTGGGGGAAACAGACACTCCACTCCTAGAGGGCACACACAAAGTATTGTGCGCATAATGACCCAGGGGAAGGAGCAGTGACCCCAGGGGAGACTGAACCAGACCTACCTGCTAGTGTTGGGGGTTCTCCTGCAGAGGGGGGGGGTGGCTGTGTCTCACTGTGAGGACAAGGACACAGGCAGCAGAAGTTCTGGGAAGTACTCCTTAGTGTGAGCCCTCCCAGAATCCGCCATTAGCCCCACAAAACAGCCCAGGGAAGGCTCCAGTGTTGGGTCACCTCAGACCAAACAACCAACAGGGAGGGGACCGAGCCCCACCCATCAGCAGGCAAGCAGAATCAAGTTTTACTGAGCTCTTCCCACCAGAGCAACAGCCAACTCTACCCACCACCAGTCCCTCCCATCAGGAAACTTGCACTGCCTCTTAGATAGCCTCATCTACCAGAGGGAAGACAGCAGAAGAAGAACTACAATCCTCCAGCCTGTGGAACAAAAACCACATTCACAGAAAGATACACAAAATGAAAAGGCAGAGGGCTATGTACCAGATGAAGGAACAAGAAAAAAAACCCAGAAAAACAACTAAATGAAGTGGAGATAGGCAACCTTCCAGAAAAAGAATTCAGAATAATGATAGTGAAGATGATCCAGGACCTCGGAAAAACAATGGAGGTAAAGATCGAGAAGATGAAAGAAATGTTTAACAAAGACCCAGACGAATTAAAGAACAAACAAACAGAGATGAACAATACAATAATTGAAATGAAAGCTACACTGGAAGGAATCAATAGCAGAATAACTGAGGGAGAAGAAGGGATAAGTGACTTGGAAGACAGAATGGTGGAGTTCACTGCTGCAGAACAGAATAAAGAAAAAAGAATGAAAAGAAACGAAGACAGCCTAAGAGACCTCTGGGACAACATTAAACTCAACAACATTCTCATTATAGGGGTCGCAGAAGGAGAAGAGAGAGAGAGAGGACCCAAGAAAATCTTTGAAGAGATTATAATCGAAAACTTCCCAAACATGGGGAAGGAAATAGCTACCCAAGTCCAGGAAGTGAAACGAGTCGCATACAGGATAAACCCAAGGAGAAACACGCCAAGACACATAGTAATCAAATTGGCAAAAATTAAAGACAAAGAAAAATTATTGAAAGCAGCAAGGGAAAAATGACAAATAACATAAAAGGGAACTCCCATAAGGTTAACAACTGATTTCTCAGCAGAAACTCTACAAGCTAGAAGGGAGTGGCATGATACACTTAAAGTGATGAAAGAGAAGAACATACAACCAAGATTACTCTACCTGGCAAGGATCTCATTCAGATTCGATGGATAAATCAAAAGCTTTACAGACAAGCAAACGCTAAGAGAATTCAGCAGCACCAAACCAGCTCTACAGCAAATGCTAAAGGACCTTCACTAAGTGGGAAACACAAGAGAAGAAAAGGACCAACAAAAACAAACCCAAACGATTAAGAAAATGGTAAATAGGAACATACATATCGATAATTACCTTAAACGTGAATGGATTAAATGTTCCAACCAAAAGACACAGGCTCGCTGAATGGATACAAAAACAAGACCCATCTATATGCTGTCTAGAAGAGACCCATTTCAGACCTAGGGACACATACAGACTGAAAGTGAGGGGATAGAAAGAGCTATTCCATGCAAATGGAAACCAAAAGAAAGCTGGAGTAGCAATACTCATAACAGATAAAATAGAATTTAAAATAAAGAATGTTACAAGAGAAAAAGAAGGACACTACATAATGATCAATGGATCAATCAAAGAAGAAGATATAACAATTATAAATATGTATGCACCCAACATAGGAGCACCTCAATACATAAGGCAACTGCTAACAGCTATAAAAGAGGAAATCGACAGTGACACAATAATAGTGGGGGGGCTTCCCTGGTGGCGCAGTGGTTGAGAGTCCGCCTGCCAATGCAGGGGACATGGGTTTGTGCCCCGGTCCGGGAAGATCCCACATGCCGCGGAGCGGTTGGGCCCATGAGCCATGGCCACTGAGCCTGCGCGTCCGGAGCCTGTGCTCTGCAACGGGAGAGGCCACAACAGTGAGAGGCCCGCGTACCGCAAAAAAAATTTTAAATAAAAATATAATAATAGTGGGGGGCTTTAACACCTCACTTACACAAATGGACAGATCATCCAAACAGAAAATTAATAAGGAAACACAAGCTTTAAATGGCACAATAGACCAGATACATTTAATTGATATTTATAGGACATTCCATCCAAAAACAGCAGATTACACTTTCTTCTCGAGTGTGCATGGAACATATTCCAGGATAGATCACATCTTGGGTCACAAATCAAGCCTCAGTAAATTTAAGAAAATTGAAATCATATCAAGCATCTTTTCTGACCACAACACTATGAGATTAGAAATCAATTACAGGGAAAAAAAACGTAAAAAACACAAACACATGGAGGCTAAACAATACGTTACTATATAACCAAGCAACTACTGAAGAAACAAAGAGGAAATCAAAAAATACGTAGAGAAAAATGTCAATGAAAACACGATGATCCAAAACCTATGGGATGCAGCAAAAGCAGTTCTAAGAGGGAAGTTTATAGCTATACAAGCCTACCTCAAGAAACAAGAAATATCTCAAATAAACAATCTAACGTTACACCTAAAGGAACTAGAGAAAGAAGAACAAACAAAACCCAAAGTTAGCAGAAGGAAAGAAATCATAAAGATCAGAGCAGAAATACATGAAATAGAAACAAAGAAAACAAGAGCAAAGATCAATAAAACTAAAAGCTGCTTCTTTGAGAAGATAAGCAAAATTGATAAACCATTAGCCAGACTCATCAAGAAAAAGAGGAAGAGGACTCAAATCAATAAAATTAGAAATGAAAAAGGAGAAGTTACAACAGACACTGCAGAAATACAAAGCATCCTAAGAGACTACTACAAGCAACTCTATGCCAATAAAATGGACAACCTGGAGAAATGGACAAATTCTTAGAAAGGTATAACCTCCCAACATTGAACCAGGAAGAAACAGAAAATATGGACACATCAAAAGTAATGAAATTGAAACTGTGATTAAAAATCTTCCAATAAACAAAAGTCCAGGACCAGATGGCTTCACAGGTGAATTCTATCAAACATTTAGAGAAGAGCTAACACCCATCCTTCTCAAACTCTTCCAAACAATTGCAGAGGAAGGAACACTCCCAAACTCATTCTAAGAGACCACGATCACCCTGATACCAAAACCAGAAAAAGATACTACAAAAAAAGAAAATAAGAGACCGATATCACTGATGAATATAGATGCAAAAATCCTCAACAAAATAGTAGCAAACAGAATCCAACAACACATTAATATGATTATACACCATGATGAAGTGAGATTTATCCCAGGGATGCAAGTATTCAATGTATGCAAATGAATCAGTGTGATACACCGTAACAGGAAATTGAAGACTAAAAACCATATGGTCATCTCAATAGATGCAGAAAAAGCTTTCCACAAAATTCAACACCCATTTATGATAAAAACTCTCCAGGAAGTAGACATAGAGGGAACCTACCTCAACATAATAAAGACCATATACGACAAACCCACAGCAAACATCATTCTCAGTGGTGAAAAACTGAAAGCATTTCCTCTAAGATCAGGAACAAGACAAGGATGTCCACTCTAGCCACTATTATTCAACATAGTTTTGGAAGTCCTAGCCACGGCAATCAGAGAAGAAAAAGAAATAAAAGGAATATAAACTGGAAAGGAAGAAGTAAAACTGTCACTGTTTGCAGATGACATGATACTATACATAGAGAATCCTAAAGATGCCACCAGAAAACTACTAGAGCTCATCAATGCATCTGGTAAAGTTGCAGGATACAAATTAATGCACAGAAATCTCTTGCATTGCTATATACTAGTGATCAAGAATCTGAAAGAGAAATTAAGGAAACACTCCCATTTACCACTGCAACAAAAAGAATAAAATACCTAGGAATAAACCTACCAAGGGAGACAAAAGACCTGTATGCAGAAAACTATAAGACACTGATGAAAGAAATTAAAGATGATACCAACAGATGGAGAGAGATACCATGTTCTTGGATTGGAAAAAACAATATTGTGAAAATGACTAGACTACCCAAAGCAATCTACGGATTCAATGCAATCCCTATCAAATTACCAATGGCATTTTTTATGGAACTAGAACAAAAAAATCTTAAAATTTGTATGGAGACACAAAAGACCCCAAATAGCCAAAGCAGTCTTGAGGGATAGAAACGGAGCTGGAGGAATCAGACTCCCTGATTTCAGACTATACTACAAAGCTACAGTAATCAAGACAATATGGTACTGGCACAAAAACAGAAACATAGATCAATGGAACAAGACAGAAAGCCTGGAGGTAAACCCACGCACCTATGGTCAACTTATGTATGACAATGGAGGCAAGGATATACAATGGAGCAAAGACAGTCTCTTCAATAAGTGGTGCTGGGAAAACTGGACAGCTACATAAAAAAAAAGGAAATTAGAACACTCCCTAACACCATACACAAAAATAAATTCAAAATGGATTAGAGACCTAAATGTAAGACTGGACACTATAAAACTCTTAGAGGAAAACATAGGAAGAACACTCTTTGACATAAATCACAGCAAGATCTTTTTTGATCAATCTCCTAGAGTAATGGAAATAAAAACAAAAATAAACAAATGGGGGCTTCCCTGGTGGCGCAGTGGTTGAGAGTCCACCTGCCGATGCAGGGGACAAGGGTTCGTGCCCCAGTCCAGGAAGATCCCACATGCCGCAGAGCAGCTGGGCCTGTGAGCCATGGCCGCTGAGCCTGCATGTCTGGAACCTGTGCTCCACAACAGGAGAGGCCACAATAGTGAGAGGCCCACGTACTCCCCCCACCAAAATAAATAAATAATAAAAAATTTTAAAATGGGACCTAATGAAACTTAAAAGCTTTTGCACAGCAAAGGAAACCATAAACAAGATGAAAAGACAACCCTCAAAATGGGATAAAATATTTGCAAACGAATCAACAGACAAAGGATTAATCTCCAAAATATATAAACAGCTCATGCAGCTCAATATTAAAGAAACAAACAACCCAATCCAAAAATGGGCAGAAGACCTAAATAGACATTTCTCCTAAAAAGACATACAGATGGCCAAGAGACACATGAAAAGCTGCTCAACATCACTAATTATTAGAGAAATGTAAATCAAAACGACAATGAGGTATCAGCTCACACCAGTTAGAATGGGCATCATCGGAAAATCTACAAGCAACAAATGCTGGAGAGGGTGCAGAGAAAAAGGAACCCTCTTGCACTGCTGATGAGAATGTAAATTGATACAGGCACTATGGAGAACAGTATGGAGGTTCCCTAAAAAACTAAATATAGAATTACCATATGACCCAGCAATACCACTACCAGGCATATACCCAGAGAAAACCATAATTCAAAAGGACACATGCACTTCAATGTTCTTTGAAGCACTATTTACAATAGCCAGGTCATGGAAGCAACCTAAATGCTCATCGACAGACGAATGGATAAAGAAGATGTGGTACATATATACAATGGAATATTACTCGGCCATAAAAAGGAACGAAACTGGGTCATTTTTAGAGACATGGATGGATCTAGAGACTGCCATACAGAGTGAAGTAAGTCCGAAAAAGAAAAACAAATCTCGTATTTAACACATATATGTGGAACCTGGAAGAATGGTACAGATGAACCAGTCTTCAGGACAGAAATTGAGACACAGATGTAGAGAACAAATGTATGGTCACCAAGGGGGGAAAGTGGCAGGGGGGGGGGGGGGGGGTGGGATGAATTGGGAGATTGGGATTGACATGTATACACTGATGTGTATAAAATTGATGACTAATAAGGACCTGGTGTATAAAAAAATAAAGTAAATTTTAAAAAAAAACCTTAAATTACATGCTTACACTGAATTCATCTCACAAATATAATGCTGAGCAAAAGAAGCCAGACACACAAAAAGTATTTACTAAATGATTCCATTTATTAAATTTCAAAGATACATAGAACTCACCTCTGGTGTTGTAAAAAGTCAGGATATTGTTTACCCTTGATTAGAAGGGGGACATGAGGGCTTCTGGGGTAATGGTCTGTTTCTTGATCTAGTGCTGACTATACAAATGTGCTCACTTTGTGAACATTTATTGACTTATACATTTATAATTTGTGTACTTTTCTGTATTAGTATTATGTTTCAATAAAGTCTGTGTTAAAAAGATTAAAAAAAAAAAAGAAGAGTGACTGAGATCCAAAGAATAAGTGAGTGAACCAGGTATAGGAGGGTTAGGCAGTAACAGCAACCATCAACAAAACAGCTAGAAGGGGATACAGCCCTAAGACATGAGTTTTCCTTTTGAGGAGCTTGCAGCCTTCTGAGGAAAAAAAAAAAAAAAAAACAGGAGGAGAGAGACAAAATATACCAAGCACCTGGAATGAGGTAACTACTAAAGTTAATGATTAATGGCTACCTCTTACTGAATGTGTCAAACATTGTACAAAGAACATTACAGACATTGTCTCATTTAATCCTCACACCCCTATGAGTCAGATATTATTATCCCCATTTTTCAAATGGGAAACTAAGAGTTGGAACTAGGATAAATAACTTACTCAAGGTCATAAAACTAGCAAACAATGAAGCTATGATTCAAACACACACCTAACTCCAAAGCCAGTATTCTTAAACACCCAGAACCAGGGTAGATAGCATTGAAGATGATGGGAATTAATCTTATGATGGTACTTAATATATATTGAAAATGGAGGTTCCCTAAAAAACTAAATATAGAATTACCATATGACCCAGCAATACCACTACCAGGCATATACCCAGAGAAAACCATAATTCAAAAGGACACATGCACTTCAATGTTCTTTGAAGCACTATTTACAATAGCCAGGTCATGGAAGCAACCTAAATGCTCATCAACAGACGAATGGATAAAGAAGATGTGGTACATATATACAATGGAATATTACTCGGCCATAAAAAGGAACGAAACTGGGTCATTTGTAGAGGTGTCCACCAGGAAAGCTCACCATGTTCTGGTGTCCAGAGTTTTTACTGAGTCAGTCACATACCATGCAGGGCCTGCATGACTGACCTTAGCTACTGAGATTCTAGTCCCCAGAGCCAAATCAGTGTTCTCCATAAATCACAGTTTGTATAAACTACCTGATTCAACTGGTATTGTGTGGACCAAGGCATCAGGCATATAAAAACACTCTTATTAAGCAGAATATTCCAAAGGCTCTGAGTTCATTTCCCAGGAGCTGGCAGTCCTGATGATAAGACTTCCTTGGGAATATGCTGGGTTTGAGCAACCCACCCCAGCTGAGTTAATCCTTTCCTACACAACCTGTGAATACATTCCTGGGTTATCTCATTCATTTTAACAACATCACAGTATTCCATTGTATGGATGTTCCACCATTAATTTAGCCAATCACCCACTCATTAATCTTAAGTTGTTTCTAGCTTTTTGCTCTAGTCAACAATAAAAACAGGGACTTGGGACTTCCCTGGTGGCACAGTGGTTAAGAATCCACCTGCCAATGCAGGGGACAACGGGTTCGAGCCCTGGTCCAGGAAGATCCCACGTGCCGCAGAGCAACTAAGCCCATGAGCCACAACTACTGAGCCTGTGCTCTAGAGCCCACAAGCCACAACTACTGAGCCCACATACCACAACTACTGAAGCCCGTGCACCTAGAGCCCATGCTCCCCAACAAGAGAAGCCACCGCAATGAGAAGCCTGCACACCTCAAGGAAGAGTAGCCCCCACTCGCCACAACTAGAGAAAGCCCACACACAGCAACGAAGACCCAACACAATCAAAAATAAATAAATTTATTTTTTTAAAAAACCAATAAAAACAAAGTTTTATAAATTATAAAGAGCTACACAAAAGGAAGATATAATTTTTCTAGAATTATTCTCACTAACTAATGAAATAAAATGAAGGTTTAGTCTAGTCTATGAGTTTCAGCCACCTGAATGAATATAGGGTATCTTTAAGGATAATCTGACTTCAAATGTGAGTTAGCAAACACAAGGCACTTATGAAAAACAAAAAAAAATGTAAAAGACGTTTCTTACCTCACAGAATTCCCACAGTGTTTGCTTTCAGTAATTAATATGAAAGTAATCAAAGTAAACCAAAAATTATATGATTTCTGAAAAATCATACAGTAACATTACACAACAATAAAATGTAACTCTAGAGTTTTGATGGCTTAGTTACATATATCTAGAGTGTAGGGTTTCTATTTCACAATTAGAGAAACTTCATTAGGCTTTCACAGAAATGCAAATCCTGAATTTTTACATTTATGACTAGAATAAATGTCAAAATTGGGTTCATACATAACTTTTTCTTCGATCTCACAAGTCATAAACATTCTATTCCAATTTTGTAATTAACAAAACTTTATTTTAAATGTATTGGCCTAGCTTCCTATTTTTTTTAATTTTCAATATTTATTAGTATCTAAGATAAGTCATAATCCTATAAGTTAAACCCACTTTGCATGATGGGATGGCTAAAAGTAAAAGAAAAGAAATTCTGGCCCATATGAAATTTACCATTAAACTGAGAAAAAAAATATTTTTATGCTTTTGTCAAATAATAATAAAAAGTTTAACCTTGTAATATTTGCCTCACTCAAAACAAAAACAAAGTTTCCACTTGCCAAAGATTTTAAACCCTTGTCCTTAAAATATAATATATTTTAATTAATTTTTCTAAACAGCTTTAAATATTTTATGAGCATTAATATTTCAAAAGAAATCACATTATGCAATAAATTAGAGCAATGCATTTTCTCAAAAAACATACAATCAAGAACACAGATAGAAACAAGAGAAAATCAAGAACATAGATGGCACAAGAGAAAAACCTGTCAAAACCACACCTCAGTAAAATAATTTGGATTTTAACAACTTTCATTGAAAATAAGACTTTTCCTTCTTAGAATGTTTAAATAGTATATTCAAATTTTTCTTGATATACCAGTTTTCTAAATATTGGTAACTGGTACTAGTTCCCTTACAGCAGAAAACATTTGCACAATACCAAGAAATGAAGGTAAAAGAAGATGGAGGGGAAAGAGACAGGAAACTTCAGTACTACTCATATACCAACAACTGACGTTACCTTGTTGAAAATTCTCTGAAACAGTAAAAATTTAGATCTTGGCATTTTGTGCATTTTTTTAGTATTTGTACGGGCCTGTTCAAGACACACTGGAAGCATTTTCAAAGAAGTACCACCATCATTCTGTAGATCTCAGAAAAAAAGAGAATCCTACTGTAGGAAAAAAATCTCAGAACTGGCACCCAAAAGATCTTACATTCTATCCATTCATCTGCCCTCTCCTATGCTAAAAATAGGAGAACAAGTAAGGTCACCTCTCGGCCTCATTGTCATCTATAAAATGAAGGGGCTAATCTAAATGATCTTTAAGGTCTTTTTTGGCAAGAAAATCTCATTATTTTAACCTAATACATAATTAATAATACATATAATAACTGTTTTGTATGATATTTAGAAATCAATGATAACAAGCAACATAAATAACCATAACCACAATTCATTTTATACAGGTAATATTTAAATTCTCCTCTTATGTTATTTTCATTAATTATAAACAGTTTTAGAGCCTACTGTTTTTTCTAATACTAGCATGGACACACTTTAAAAAGACAAAGGTCTTCTATAATGGAAAAGAATCTGAAAAAGAACATATACATATATGTATATGTATAACTGAATCACTTTGCTGTACACTTGAAACAAACAAAACGTTGTCAATTAACTATACTTCAATTAAAAAAAAAAAAGACAAAGGTTTTTCATCCTACATCCCAATAGCAGAGTGTCCCTTAAACTTCCCCCACAAAATTCAGGAAAAAACTTCTACAAGACTAGTACAACTGTGTTTCTCAAACTGTAGTCAGTGAACATATTCAAAGTTTTGTAAATTGTCTCTGAGAATTTTTAAATTTTATATTTCCATTTCAACGATAGCCTAAAAATATTAGTATAGGCATTTTATAATTAAAAACTACCAACAGATATTAATGTGTATTTTCAATCAAGTGATGTCAAGTGGTACAACTTTAATTGTCAGAGACGAATAAGAAAAAAGTAATGGCAGAATTCAAACATAAATGCATTCATGCCCAGGGAAGGGCCAAATGACGTTATCCTTCACAAACAGAAGAAGGTTTTGTAGTAATTCAAAGTTGAGTCATCACATGAACTACAGTAAACACACACACACACACACACACACACACACACACACATAATTCAAAAGAAGCTATAAGTTATTTATATTGCAAGTAATAATTTAATTTAGCAAATGATCATCTATAACATTAGAATAATTACTTTGAATAGTATTGTTTATTCAATACAACCCACTTTTATTGTTTCATAAGTATGATTTAATATGAAGAGTTATTAGCTAGTTTTATAATTCTATATATTTCTGTGATATTATAATAAATCTGAAGTCAGAAATGGGGGTTAAGAGCATATCACTTGCATTTAAAAGGGGCCAATGCCTTAAACTAGTTTGAGAAAACACTGCTTTATGAGCAGACTGCTCTCGTTCCCTTCCTCCAAATTCCTTAATCTAATGGTAGCACCAGCCCTGAGTCCAAGGCTAAGGAGAAAAGAGAAGGGTCCAGATCAGGGGATGGCAAATTGTGGCCCATGGCCCTCCATCTGGTTTTGTAAACAAGATTTTATTGAACTATAACCATACGCATTAGTTTACAAATTGTTTATGGCTTCTTTTATGCTATGATGGCTGAGTTGAGTAGTTACCACAGAGACATTAGGGCCTACAAAGCCTAAAATATTACTATCTGGCTCTTCACGGAAGTTTACTGACCTTTGGCACAGTGAGCTAACAGGTCAAAATGAGTATGGGCTCACTGGCATCTGAAAGTCCTGGGGCAAACAAGTGGGAAACAAAGTATTACTGTTTCTAGAAGGAAATAAGACAATAAGATTCTCTGATTTATAAAAGGAAGGTGTTAAATATTAGATATAAGGGTTCCTTACAGCTTTTTTAATTTGTTAAGCTATATATGAGGCTCTGTGCTAAGTATATTTAATTCAAAAGAACAACCAATTACTACTATAAGGGTAATACTTTTTTTTAAAGTACTATCCTCTTTTCCAAGGATCTACTGAAAAATGGGCACTATCCCACTGTTTTAAAGGTGGGCATTACTGGACTTCCCTGGTAGCACAGTGGTTAAGAATCCGCCTGCCAATGCAGGGGACACGAGTTTGATCCCTGGTCCAGGAAGGTCCCACATGCCGTGCAGCAACTCAGCCTGTGTGCCACAACTACTGAGCTCAAGCACCACAACTACTGAAGCCCACGTGCTTAAAGCCCGTGCTCCGCAACAAGAGAAGCCACCACAGTGAAAAGCCCACGCACTGCAACAAAGAGTAACCCCCGTTTGTCGCAACTAGAGAAAGCCCATGTGCAGCAACGTAGACCCAACACAGCCAAAAATAAAATAAATAAATAAATTTACTTTAAAAATAAATAAATAAAAATAAAGTTGGGCATTATTACTCTCACTTTACACATTAGGAAACTGAAAAACAGAAAAGTAATTAAGTTATAGTTATACAGATAGTAAATGGAGGAGTCTGAATTCTAACCCAGATCTGTTTGGGTTGTTTCTGGTGTTTGGTGATTATGAATTATACTACTAAAAACATTTTCAGATTTTTGCATGATATATATCATTTATTAGGGTAAAAAAAATACCTAGGAGAAAGACTGCTCGGTCATATAGTTAAAGTAGATGTTTAACTTTACAAGAAACTGTCAAAATGTTTTCCAAGGTGGCAATACCATTTAGCATTTCCGTCAGCATGTAGGAGAATTTGAGCTGCTCCGTATCCATGTATCCTTGTCAGCATTTGGTATTGTCAGGGTTTTTGCTTTTGTTTTTTGAACTATTCTAATAGGTGTATAGTAGTATTTCATTGTGATTTTACTTTGCATTTCCCTAATGACTAATAATTTTGAGCAATTATTTGCCACCTGTATATCTTCTTTGCTGAAGTGTTTATCCAAATCTTTTGCCCATTTTTTTGCCCATTTTAAAAATTAGATTGTTACTGAGTTTTCATAGCCCTTTATATTTCTAGTTACCAGTCCTTTAACATACGAGTTGCACAAATATTATCTCCCAGTCTGTGGCTTGTTTTTTCATCTTCTTAAGTATCTTCAAAGAATAGAAATGTTAATTTTTTATGTTTTTTGTTTAAATAAATTTATTTTTGGCTGCATTGGGCCTTCATTGCTGTGTGTGGGCTTTCTCTAGTTGTGGCAAGCAGGGTCTACTCTTCATGGTGGCGCACGGACTTCTCATTGTGGTGGCTTCTCTTGTTACAGAGCACGGGCTCTAGGCGCGTGGGATTCAGTAGCTGTGGCACGTGGGCTCAGTAGTTGTGGTTCACAGGCTCTGGAGCGCAGGCTCAGTAGTTGTGGTGCACGGGCTTAGTTGCTCCGCAGCATGTGGGATCTTCCCGGACCAGGGCTCGAACCCATGTCCCCTGCATCGGCAGGCAGATTCTTAACCACTGCGCCACCAGGGAAGTCCCTGGTGCTTTTTTTTTTAGGCTCAGCGGCCATGGATCATGGGCCCAGCCGCTCCGCGGCATGTGGGATCTTCCTGGACCAGGGCACGAACCCGTGTCCCCTGCATCGGCAGGCGGTCTCTCAACCACTGCGCCACCAGGAAAGCCCCCTGGTGCATATTTTTAATGTCATTTAAGAAATCTTTGCCTGGCCCAAGGCCACAAATATTTTCCCCCATGCTTTTTTCCCAGAAGTTTTATAGTTTTAGGTTTTATGTTACAGTGTGTCAACCATTTTGAGTTGGGTTTCTATAACAGTACAAGTCAAGATTTGTTTGTTTTTTACATATGGATATCCAATGGTTCTAGCACAATCTGTTGACAAACTATCCCTTTTCCACTGAATTACTTTAGCATCTTTGTTCAAAATTAACTGTAAATCTATGGATTTATTTCTGCACTCTCTATTCTGTTCCATTGATCTGGTGTCAGTCCTATCACCAATACAACACTGTCTTAATTACTGTGGCTTTCTAGTAGGTCTTAAAATCAGGGAGTGTGAGTCTTCTAACTATACTTTCCTTTTTATAAATTGTTCTAACTGTTCTCTATCTTTTGCTTTTCTACATAAATTTCACAGTCAGATTGTTGATTTCTACCCAAACGCCTACTGGGATTTCGATTGGGATTGTGTATTGAATACATAGAGCAATTTGGAGAGGATTAACATCTTGACATTGGTGAGTCTGCAGTCCATGAGCATGGTATGTTTTCATTTATTTAGGTCTACTTTGAGTTCTCTCATCAATGCTTTATAGTTTTCAGTATAAAAATCTGACATACATTTTGTTTCATTTATCACCAAGATTTCATGGTTTTGGTATTCTTATTAATGGTACAGGTTTTCAATTTCAGTTTCTAATTGTTCACCACTAGCATATAGAGAAACAATTTCTATATATCAATTCTCGTATCCTGTAATCTTGCTAAAATCACTTGTTAAATCTAGTAGTTTTTTGGGTAAAATCTTTGGGATTTTCTACCAAACATATCATATTGTCTATGAATAAAGATAGTCTTATTTCTTCTTTTCTAATTTAAATACAGGTATACTTAAATTCTTTTTCTTGCCATATCACACTGGCTAGAGTCTACAATACACTGTTGATTAGAAATGGCAAGAATGGGCCATCTTTGCCTTATTCCCAATCTTAGGAAGAAAGAATTCAATATTTCACCATTAAGTATGATGTTAGCTGTAGTTTTTTAGTAGATGCCCTTCATCAGGTTGAGAAAGTTCCCTTCTACTCCTGGTTTGCTCAGAGTTTTCATCATGAATAGCTAATGAATTTTGTCAACTGTTTTTCCTTCCTACATCTACTGAGATGATCCTTTTTTTTAATGTGTTGCTGTAGTAAATTTTATATTTTAATGTTGCATTCAAAATCAATGAAGCATTCCTGAAATAAGCTGTACTTGGTCATGATGTAGTTATCCTTTTTATTTATTGCTGAATTTAATTTTTTAATATATTTTAAGGATTTGTGTATTTATGTTCGTGAGGAACATCACTCTGTAGTTTTCTTATAAAGTTTCTGGAAGGTTTGTATAGAATTGATATTATTTCTCTCTTAAATGTTTGATAGATTTTACCAGTAAAGACTTTGGACCTAGCATTTTCTTTGTGAGATTTTTAATTACAAATTCAACTCCTTTAACAGATATAGGACTATCCAGATTATCTCTTTCTTCCTCAGTAAGCTTTGATAGTTTGTGTATTTCAAAGAATCTGTCCATTTCATCTAAGTTATCAAACTTACTGAAATGAAGTTGCTCATAACATTCCCTTATTATTCATTTAATATTTGTAGGACCTTCAGTGATATCCCCTCTTTCATTCTTGATACTGCTAATCTGTTTTTCTCTTGGTCAGTCTGGTGACAGTTTTATCAATTTTATTAATCTTTTCAAAGAACTAGCTTTCTATTTCATTGATTCTTTTCTCTATTGTTTCCTATTTTTAATTTCATGGATTCATGCTTTTATCTTTATTGTTTCCTTCCTTCTGCTTATTTTGGGTTTAATTTGTTCTTCTTCTTGTATTTTTTACAAGCTAGATCACTGATTTGAAAATTTTCTTCTTTTCCAGTATAAGCATTTAATTAACTTCCCTCTAAGTACTGATTTAGCTGCAATCCACAAATTTTGATATGTTGTATTTTCATTTTTATTCAAAATATTTTCTAAGTTCTCTTGTGATTTATTCTCTGACTCATGGGTTATTCAGAAGTATTTTTGTTTAATTTCCAAATGTCTGTGGATTTTCCAGACATGTTTCTGTTACCAATTTCTAGTTTAATTCTCTTGGGGTCAAAGAACACAGTTCGTATGATTTCAATCTTTTAAATATGTTGAGATTTATTTTATGTCCCCAAATATGGTCTATACTGGTGAATATCTCATGTGTACCAGAAAGGAATATGTATTCTGCAGGCATTTGAATGGAAATGTTTTGTAAACACCGATTAGATCAAGTTGACTGATTATGTTATCCAAGTCTTCTGACTTTCTGCCCATTAATTCTATCAATTACTGAGAAAGGATGTTGAAATCTCCACACACGCAGGCATGCTTGCATACAAACACACATATAATCATCTTCCATATCCAAGGGTTCCATATCTGTGGATTCAACCAACCATGGATCAAAAATTCTCACTTGGAGAATTTTTTTTTCTAATCTATGATACATTTTAGTTTTTTTTTTTTTTTATTAATTTTTATTGGAGTATAGTTGCTTTACAAGGCTGTGTTTACTTGGAGAATTTTTGATGCAAAACCCTGGACACAAAACCCACGGATAAGGAGGACAATCATTTTATATAAGGGACTTGAACATCTGCAGATTTTGGTATCTGCAGGGGTCCTGGAAGCAAGCCTCTGCAGATACTGAGGGACAACTGTACATACCATACACAAATATATACACAATGTGACAATCGAAATTAAATACAACTTATATTTTAAGCTTTTCCCCCACATTTTAAAAGCACTGAAAGTTCACTGTAGAGAAATATTTAAATTCAATAAAGTACTCAACCCACAGCCCAGTTGGTTTTACTCTTTACTCTCATTTGAATGATGATATCTAGAGTGTATCAAAATGCCAGGCATCCTGGCCCTATCCACCATCTCAGACCCACAGCCAAAGAACAGGCTGGAATGCTTGGCTTTCTACCCAATCTTCAGAGGCCATCAGACATTCACTTGCCACAGTTTTACTAAACTGAGATAAATCTCTTCTAATTCCTGGTTCTGTGATACTATCTAGATCTCTAAAGCCTTTTCCAAGTTTAAGAATCTTAAGAATTCTTTTTCTTCCTATAAGACACCAGTGTGGGGCTTCCCTGGTGGCGCAGTGGTTGAGAGTCTGCCTGCCGATGCAGGGGACACGGGCTCGTGCCCTGGTTCGGGAAGATCCCACATGCCGCGGAGCGGCTGGGCCCGTGAGCCATGGCCACTGAGCCTGTGCGTCCGGAGCCTGTGCTCTGCAATGGGAGAGGCCACAGCAGTGAGAGGCCCACGTACCGCAAAAAAAAAAAAAAAAAAAAAAAAGACACCAGTGTGAACTGAGTCCAGCTCCCATATGATAAGATTCTGCCATCTAAAGTTATATTTTATTACTATTATAAATAGTAAACAATACGAAAGATAGGATCAAAGTAAAGATAAAAGCAAATAATAAAATTTAAGTTCAGTATAAACATACATAAGATTAAATCAAGTCTAAGAAGAAAAGCAGTATCTAAATTCATACGTTCAAAAACATTTACTGAGTGCCTACTATGTGTTAGGCACTATTCCTGGTACTGAGAATAAAGCCATGAACAAAGTAGAAAGAATCCCTTTAACCGTACTATGGGATGGTGAGGTCACACAAACAATAAACATAAATATATAATGCTAGAGGGTGAAAACTATGATGGAGGAACATAAAGCATAATAAGAGACATGGAGAGGCAGGGAGTGTGGTTAATACTTATATGGTCAGGGAAGCCCTCACTAATAACAGGAGACAATATGGATAATGGATATAGAGGAGGGATATTCCAGGCTGAGGAACAGCAAACACTTCTTGGGGCAGGAATGTTTGTTGGCACGTTTAAGTACCAGGAAGCATAAGGTTTGCTAATTTGAAAGGTATAATGAACCAGAAAACAACACATCTTTTAAGGCATTTACTTCCATATGAAGCCACCTATTCAAAGTATAGCATAAAAGCTTAAAAGTTTATGATTTTCCATTTAAGTGAGGTAATTAGGCTAGGAAAATTCTGAGATTTCCTAAAGGAAGTATTTTTCAAAGCCTTCTAAAACCAATACTGATTTGTCAGAAAAACCAATACCATACTGTGTTACATAAGCACATGTTATATTCTGCATTTACCTCTGAACAGAAAAACAAAGGCAAAGACAGAAGGATATGAGGATACTAAGTACCTATTCTTTCAGAGGGCTCTATTAAAAACAAAAAAGAAGAGCCCCTTTCTCACTCAGGAAAATAAATAATCACCTCAGAAAAAACTGAAATACATTAGCCTACAATTACAATTTAAAAGCAAACAGGGACCTCCCTGGTGGCCCAGCGGATAAGACTCCACGCTCCCAATGCAGGAGGCCCAGGTCAGGGCTAGATCCCACATGCGTGCCTCAACTAAGAGTTCGCATGCCACAACTAAGGAGCCTGCCTGCCACAACTAAGACCTGGCGCAACCAAATAAATAAATAAATATTTTAAATAAATAAAAACAAACAAATATAACTTTTAAAAAGTGAATTTTCATATTTTACACAAGATTAAGTAGACAACAATATGAATAAAATAAACATATATACTTAACTTTTCCATTCAATCAAGTAACTCTATAAAATATTTTTAAATTCTCTTATTCTCCTTGACCAGGGAAAATATGGATTTGAATTTGTCCTTTTAAGCAACTATAATAAAATTTAAAAGATAAGCATCATCCAAGATAAGCTTTACAGCACTCGATTCACCAGGAATTATACCATATAATCCAAAATATGAATTTAAAAGCCATTCAAACATGTAGAACTTTTTGAATGCCACATTTTCCCCCTCGATTCTTGCTTAGGTTTATCAATCTCAAAGGCTATGTGGTAGTTTCCACTAACAGTACATATTCTCTATGTTACAAAGATCCAAGGTTTTAATTTTCCAAACAAATCTAAAAATTATAAAATCATCACTAAATTTTATCTCAGTTTAAGGAATTTTCCTATCTTCTGTTGAGATGATGCATGGCTAAAATTGAAAAGCCTGACAATGCTAAATGTTGGTGAGACTTCAGAGCAAGCTGCACTCTCCCACACACTGCTAACGGGAATATAACTTAGTACTCATAGCTTACCCAGCACAAACCCTTGCAATACACCTCATCTTCAGATTTCCTGATCACAATTCCCACTACTGAAAGTCATGCCAAGAGTAATTTTTCAAGTTTTCCTTACTTACACTTTCATTACTATCACTCCAAACACCCTAAAAAATCAACCTCTGGCTTTTGAAGCAAACCAAATCCTATGGTGTACAAAACAGCACTGAACACAATAACAGTATCTAAACCTTAAATACTTATAAAACTGACAACTTCTGCCATAAAAAAAAAAAGCTGTATAGAAACAGACACAGGCAATTTCATGGAGTTTTAATACTTATTACTTATCTCAGTGTGATAAAAGTAATATAAAAACATACACAAAGACTAAACAATGAGAGAGAAGAAAAGTACTGACTATAGGAACTTTGGAAAACAATATTTAAATCTTCTTAGGCTCAAATTGTGAAAAGGATGAAATAATCTCAAGAGATGAACAAATTTTAGAAGATGGTGGTATTTGCTATAGCAATTAGACTGTGCTACCATTAAAAAGTCATGTTTTAATTTCCTTTTAATTATATTATTTGATGTTATAAGTTAGTGAAAATATAAAAGAAAGGAAAAAAAGAAAGAAAGAGGAAAAAAAGAAAAAGAAAAACTTACTGGGATTGAAAATTCCTCAGCCAAATACTTCAAAGAGGCTGCTTCTCTTGCCAAGAACTTGTTCCTTTCTCTCATGTTGCCCTGAAGTTGTGTATCAAACTCCTTTCTTACCACAGAAGCAACAGAGTCAATAATCACAAGTTTAACTCCTTTTGAAATAATTTCTTCTTCCAAGGATTCAATCCTGTAAAAGCAGAATTTATAAAATAGTGGATAAATTTAAGGTATAATTTTAAAAAATAGGGCATGGAAAGGTTAACTACCTTTAAAACAACAAACTATTCTTCCCTAAGTTGCAATAATTATTGCAGATATTCAATAAACATACATTATTTTCAGCTCTTCTATATATATTGCACTCTTTGGGAAATAGGCCAAAATGTTTTCATTTAGCTTCACTCCTTGGTTTCCTTTTCTTTTTAATCAAACATTTATCTAACCTACCTCAAATGTGAAACGTGTCGATATTTACTTCTCTTCTGACATGTATCAGCTCAAATGTAGATTTTACTGCTTATCCACTTTTTTTTTTAATTAATTAATTTATTTATTTTGGCTCTGTTGGGTCTTCGTTTCTGTGCGAGGGCTTTCTCTAGTTGTGGCAAGCGGGGGCCACTCTTCATCGAGGTGTGTGGGCCTCTCACTGTCGCAGCCTGTCTTGTTGCAGAGCACAGGCTCCAGACACACAGGCTCAGTAGTTGTGGCTCACGGGCCCAGTTGCTCTGCGGCATGTGGGATCTTCCCAGACCAGGGCTCGAACCCATGTCCCCTTCATTGGCAGGCAGATTCTCAACCACTGCACCACCAGGGAAGCTCCCTTGGTTTTCTTATGATACTGCTAAAGCTCCAGTTTAGAGCAAAACTGCTTGCCGTAGCCAGGCTCCAAAATGGTCCCTATTTACTCCCACCTCCTGGTATTCACATCCTTGTGGAGTCCCCTCCCACATTGTACCAGGGTTGTCCTGTGGACCAATAGCATATGACAAAATGACAGTACACCGTTTCTGAGAGTAGGTTGTGAAGGTCTACAGCATCCATCTTGGGCTCTTTCTTACTTGCCCACTCTCTCTCAGAGCACTGACTCTGGCAGAGGCAAGATACCATTGTGGACCAAAAATGTCACCTGCCACATCAGTAAACAAAGGATGTTGAGGCCATCAAGCCATCAGCCACTGCAGCTGCCCTGATTGTGCACCCTGAGGGAATTCAGAATAGAGAAAAGCAAGATACTGGCCCTAGACAGTTAAGGTACATATCAAAGGAATGATTTCAATGAGCCCAGACTCTTGCATCTTCCCATACGTACAAAAGTGCTAAATTCATTAACTCAAGATGTTTGTTTTTTCTTTAATTAACAGTAATTTTTTGATGTTTCAACTACCTTGTTTTTGTTGCAAAAACTCCTATATCCTGGCTTCTCCCTTACCTCTTCGGAGCAGTCCCTCAGAGCTATCTGAGAGGCTGCCTCCTAGGCTTAAGTCCTCAGTATGTCTGCTGAATAAAACATAATTCTCAACTTTTAGGTTGTGTGCTTTTTTTTTTTTTTCAGTCAACAACATGTTGTAAGCAGCCCTATGGAGAGACCCGCATAGTGAGAACTAGAGGCCTCTCCAGGAAGGAAGGGAGGCCTTCCAGCAACTACATGAATGATCCTGGAATTCTCTAAGATTCTCCAGCCTCAGGTGACCCTTGAGATGACTACAACCCTGGTCAACAGCTTAACTGCAAGCTCTTGAGCAACGCTGAGCCTGAAATACTCAGCTAAGCCATTCCCAGATACCTAACCCTCAAAAACTATGTGAGATAACAGATGTTTACTGTTTTAAGCTGCTAAACTTTGGGGTAATTGGTTAATAGAACAGTACATAACATACCACTTAATTAGTTAAATCGAAAACATTTTATTCATTTAAAATATTTTTCATTTTTAAAGAAATACTTCAACCAATAGTAGTAAATAAAGAACACTGAAATAATTACTTCTCATAATCCTAATTTGTAGGGACTATTTTTTACTCAGAAGCTGAAAACATGAAAAAAAATAAATCTTCAAAGTATTACTAAAATACCAAAATCTAAGACAGCATACCTTTGTAGAACTTCATCACAGCTGAGTTCCCGATAAAGATGAACTTTACTGCTTGTCAAAAGTAATTTTTCTTCAGTGTTAAAGTATCTGGGAAAACGAGATTCTGCTATCTCAACCAGTCTGTGGAGGAAAAAATAGCACAGGCAAAAACAGTCAATATTTTTTTGCCATTTGCAGCAACATGAATGGAGGGCATTATGCTAAGTGAAATGAGTCAGACAGAGAAATATGAATACTGTAAGATATCACCTATATGTGGAATCTAAAAAAATACAACTAGTGAATATAACAAAAAAGAGGCAGACTCATAGATACAGAGAACAAACTAGTGGTTACCAGTGGGGAGGGGCGGGGAGGGGCAATACAGGGTTCGGGGTGTGGGAGGTTCAAACTACTGGGTTTAAGATAGGCTCGAGGGTATATTGTACAACATGGGGAATGTAGCCAATATTTTGTAATAACTAAATGGAAAGTAACCTTTAAAAATGGTACCAAAAAAATTAAAATAAATAAATAAATAAAAATAGTCAATATTTAAGGCCACATAAATTTTACTTAGGAAACTCATAAGCCATAAGTAACACTGGAAAAAAAGCCTTATCAATAGAGCGGGTATTAAAAAAAAAAAAGAGCAGGTATAAGCAAAATGGCTTCATATACAATTATGGAATGTAAGCCCTTGTTTGTAAGCACTAAAAGAGATTACCAGTCAGAGCACAAACCTAGCAAGGGCTTTTAATCTCATCTAATGTTGAGCAAGCAATATCTCTGAGGTTTAACATAAAAATATGTTTTTTTATAAATGAAAATTTGACTAGCACCATATGTTTAGTAAATAAGAAAAACTCTTTCATTTTCAGAAATGAAATATATTTGAATATAGAATATTATCATTCTAATAATCAGATATCAGTAAATCTCCATGTCTCAGACCAGAAAAATATGTTTTCTCAATTAAAACTTAAATACATACAAAATAAGTGCTATCCAATAGTTCTTTGGTAAACAGGAAACTATTTTCTAAACAAATGGATGTGTCCAATATTTCCTTAGTAAACAAAAAATTATTTTCTAAACACTGAATTCCGACCTCAAAGCTAGATCTAATGCATGGGGTAGGCCATCTAATGCATGCGGTAGGCCGAGCATTAGAGAGTGACAAGTTGAAACAGATGCAACTATAATCGTTATTAGAAATTTCAAATATTTCAGGCTAAAAATACAAAATGTAAATCTTTGAGTGTAATTGTCTCCTATTTAAAATGATACCTTATTAGCCCCATACTTAACCATCCAAGGGTGGCTGGGAGGAAGGACTATATATACTAAAACCATCCTATATTTTATGTTCCATTTAACAACACAAAAGTATAAAAGAATAGTGTTTTCATTTCTAAATAGTTAATGAGCTCCAAGAAGAAGCTGAGAATGTTAAAGAGATAAAATAAGTTCCTCACATATGCCATACTCAGAAATGAAAGAGAAACAGGAAAGAAAAAAAAAAAAACTAGTTAATAACATTCCTTAAAAAGTATATTTTGGGGGCTTCCCTGGTGGCGCAGTGTTTGAGAGTCCGCCTGCCGATGCAGGGTACACGGGTTCGTGCCCCGGTCTGGGAAGATCCCACATGCCGCCGAGTGGCTGGGCCAGTGAGCCATGGCCGCTGAGCCTGTGCATCTGGAGCCTGTGCCCCGCAACGGGAGAGGCCACAAGTGTGAGAGGCCCGCATACCGCAAAAAAACAAACAAACAAACAAAAAAGTATATTTTGAACAATGTGAAAAGAAAAGGCATCATTGGTTTGAACAAGAAGAGGAAAAATTACTTTAGGAGTAAGGAATAGTACCGAAAGTTGTGTAAAAAGTTGAGTACAGAATGGATCAAATGATCATTCAGGAAAAGTACTTGAGAGAGGGAGGCACAGGGACTAGAAAAAAAGGAGGAAATGAGGTAAGTGATGAAAGCAAGAAGAAATGAGATGACACTGGCAAAGCAGAACGGGCAAATTTTGAGAGTCTGGGGAAAATGTGTAAATTTCTTGATTAGGGCAACTATTTGCCGAGTTTAGTGCTAGTCAGAGAAGTCAGATAAAAAGCTCTGACACTTGGAACCTGCTGATTTTTAATAGGATAGGGATGGTGACACCTGCCAGAACATGGAAGTTTTTCAAAATTTGGATACCCAGTCGATTAGGAACAAGACTGAGAGTACCTAAGTCATTGGCAACAACAACTGAACAGCTGACAGACAGTAATAATTTTCTGAATCTAACACTAGGCTGGATTTCAACCAGCAGCTTGATAGTCAAAGGCTCTGGAAACTATTTCTGCTCTCTCATTCCATTAAAGGCACCTCAGAAGGAGGGTGGTCAATGTGTGGACCTGAACTAACCTTATCCACAGTTATCATGCTGAATACCTATATCAAATGGATATTTACACACGAATATGCTGTCATTTTCTATGTTTCTCCAAATGTTTTTTATTTTAGAAAAAGTATCTAAAAATATATAAATCAAAAACCAAATACAAATGTAGTATTCTATATGCCTCACATTAATCGTAGAATTTCTTATGACAATCTTCACCACGAAGATCTTTTTTGGTTACAACAAGCAAAAGAAAAGATCTTATGTTTTCCTCCCAGACATTAATTACATAAAATTTGAAAGCAGTGCCATCTAGTGGACATCTTTTTTATTAAAAGTACTCTTTTCAAAAGATGCATTTAAGATTCATTCATTCAATATCTGAGGACCTAATATGCGAGGCACCATTCTAGGAGCTAAGGATACAGCTATGAACAACAACAAGAAAACAAAACAAAAAAATCCTTCCCTCATGGAACTTACATGCTACTGAGAAAGACAAACAAATAAATATATATTAACATGTCGGATAATATGTGCTTTAAAGAAAAGTGAATCAGGTTAAGGTAACAGATTGTGACAGACAGAAGAGCTATTTCATGGAGGGTAGTCTGGGAAAGCCTCTTTAATACGGTGACATTTGAGCAAAGGTTTAAGGGAGATGAGAAAGTGAACCATGTGGCTATCCAGTGAAACAGCACACAGGAACAGAGAATTACAGCAAGTGCAAAAGTCCAGATGTGGGAAGATGCCTCGGGTGTTGGAGGAATAACAAGGAGGCTTGTAGTAGCTGGAACACAGGAACCAAGAGGTGGAATAAAAGGGAATAAGGTGAGAGAGCTAGCCAGGGGCCAAGATCACATAAGATTTTTATGTTTGTGGGTTTTTGGGGTTTTTTTTTAAGATTTCACTTAGGAAAATGCGAAACCTAGGATCAGGACTGACATGATCCAACTTCTTTTCTTTTCTTAAAGAATCACTCTAGCTACCAAATGTAGAGGAGGCTATGGAGAGGCAAGGGTGACAGCAAGATCAGCTAGTGCCTGTGGTCCAGATAGAGATGATGACTTGACCTAGAGAACAGATCAGGTGATTAGAAGTAACTGCACTCCAGATACAGTTCCATAGAGGATCGAAGGGATTTCTTGACTAATCGGATGAGCAGCTGGAGAAATGGAATTACCATTCACTAAAGTGGAGAAGACTGGATTCAGATCAAGGTTTTTGTTATAAGTTCCTCCTGTTACTTCACAGCTCTTTTATAAAAGAAAAGCTTTACATTAGTGACCACGTGCGAACTTGAAACCAAACACATGCTTAATGTAAAAAAATAAAATAAAAAACTTTTCCAAAACTTTAGTTGAAATCTAGCATCATAAATGTGCTGAAATATAAGTTTATGGTTTCTCAAAGCTTCATGTAATACTTTCCTGTTCATTAATTCAATATGTACTTGCTTCATACTGTGGTATTACAAAGTATAATAACGTGAATCTATTAGTTCCTTACAGATTCCAGAATATTCCAATGTTTTGTTTTAGTGATAATAAGTACTTATGACTAATTTTCATTTTCTATCATAAAAACTCTTCAGGATCTCCCTCACCACTAATTCACCTCGATTCACAAATGACAGGACAGCTGGAACTGAACTAAGAAAAACCTACTCAGACTCATGAAACCATCTCAAAAAACGGTAAAAGGGAATTTATCTCCCCTGTTGTTTGCCCCCTGGGTTAAAGATCTGGATTTGTACCAACTAGCAAGTAGGTAAATGGTCCTAAGACCACACTGGTATTGCCTCCAGAATCAGCCAAAGTCATGCTGGGCACTACCACTACATGCCTCTCCCTGATACACTGGTTCAGAAAGAGTGATACTCTAGGTAGTTTGGTAGGAATTAAAGGGTACTTGGCACCCTCAGAAATGACATTAACACCAAGTACAAAACTTCCTTCAGATCTAAGCTTGGCCATTGCTTCCACATGGTACCAACACAACATATACCTCTCCTCTGTATACTTAGTTATAATAGTTATAATTTTATAATTTTGTGATTACTTGATTTTCTTCCTCCCCTGTTGGACTACATCTTTCTTCCTAGTTTTCAAAGCTCTTCTGATTTCATGACATCTCAGGAATGTCTACTTCTGCCTCTTACAATTCCAATTCTATGTCCCACCTCCCCAAGTCTCCACCTTCCAGGGTCCTGGGTCCCATCTCCTGCTTCCCCAGATCCCTCCGTCTTCCTCACTCACATTCCACTTGCAGTTCTAAGACTGCTTTATTTTCCTTTATCCATTTTATTCCTCCCAAAGTTTTATTTCAAAAATTTCTATTACTACTACCACCCATATTACCTTCCTTTTTTATTCTTAACCTCCATTTCCATCTTTTTCTAATTATCCCCAATAGGGATAATATAGTATTCATTCAATTTATGTATACTGGAATTTTCATGGCTGCAAAAATTTCCATAGACAGGTCACTAACCTATTTATCTATATTCTCAAGGTATGTACAGCATATAGCATCTAAGACTATATGAGACCTAAGCATAAGTCCAATAGGTAAAACAAATAAAAACAGACTTTTTCTGAATCAATCAGAAGAAGGAGATCCAGAACTCTGCCTGTTTAGCACTCCCCTCTCCCCAAGGCAGTCCCTAGTACCTGAGGGTTTAGCACCAGAGTATACTATTATCTAATTATTAAGCAGTACAGAAATACAATTGCAGCCTGTGATGAACAAGCATGATTAACGTACTTCTCAAAAATATGTAAAAATGAGCTAGCTAGTGTATTGCTTTAAAAATATATATAACTAAGCATTCCAAAGTGCTTTTAAGTATATCAACTCAAGGTTTTCTTTTTTCTTTTTTTTTCTTTCTTTCTTTCTTTAATTTTAGGCTGCGTGGTCTTCGTTGCTGCGTGCAGGCTTTCTCTAGTTGTGGCAAGCAGGGGCTACTCTTCGTTGTGGTGCACGGGCTTCTCATTGCAGTGGCTTCTCTTGTTGTGGAGCACGGGCTCTAGGTGTGCAGGCTTCAGTAGTTGTGGCACGTGGGCTCAGTAGTTGTGGCTGGTGGGCTCTAGAGTTCAGTCTCAGTAGTTGTGGCACAAGGGCTTAGTTGCTCCGCGGCATGTGGAATCCTCCTGGACCAGGACCCGTGTCTCCTGCATTGGCAGGCGGACTCTTAACCACTGCACCAGCAAGGAAATCCTTTCTTTTTTTTTTTAATACATTTTAAACTTCACTTATTTTTATTTATTCTTCCTCTGTTTTCTTCCTCCTTCTTGATAAAAAGATATCTAGCAACTTATTGACAGAAATTATTTTCCACTTACCCTAAATTCTCTATATGTTAATCCCTTAATCTTCCTTCATGTTAATCCTTCAATTCACTTTCACATTTGTGTTTTTCTTTTTTAACTGATTTTTAAAAATTCATTTATTTTATTTATTTATTTTTGGCTGCGTTGGGTCTTCATTGCAGTGTGCGGGCTTCTCACTGCGGTGGCTTCTCTTGTTGTGGAGCATGGGCTCTCGGAATGTGGGCTTCGGTGGTTGCAGCACGTAGGTTCAGTAGTTGCAGCATGCGGGCTTATTTGCTCCACAGCCCATGGGATCTTCCCAGACCAAGGCTCAAACCCATGTCCTCTGCATTGGCAGGCGTATTCTTAACCACTGTGCCACCAGGGAAGCCCTCATTTGTGCTTTTCGGAGAGCTTGTTTGGAGGACAAAATGGAGACAATTATCCATACAGAGACATACAGAAAGCTAAAGCATATTCCTTTTTGGGTCTTATATTTTCCTGCTTTATCTCTTATCTAAGTCCAAAAACTATCCCAGTTGTGGGAGACACTATTAATTACCTACCAATATCCATTCCCACTTCTTCCTTGCTATGGGAACCCCAATTTTACTCAAGCAGTTATGTTAACCAGCCCCATCACACTTGTTACAAATATGTTTTGCCCTCACTTTTCCATCCTCCCTTGCATGTACGGGTGACCAAGTGAGAAGTCTGCAGAAGGATTCCAGAGCGTGAAAAGAAAATCAGCAGAAGGGAGGAAGCGGCTACTCTGAAGAGCATATTTTCCTGATAAAAGATATAATTGGCTCTTTCTCTTCTCACTGACTCAAGCACAGAATGGATATTATGCCTAAAATGTACCAGCCCTAGGTCTCTATCGTCACTGAGAGACAGAACCAGTGCCAGCAACGACCTACTCAGGTCTTCCTGTTATGGGGAAAAATATAAACCTCTTGTTGTTTAAGCTGCTGTTCTTTGTGTATCCAGTTGCTTGCAGGAGAAAGCTTCCCTAACTGATTGACCAACCTTCCCCAGTAACTCCAAATAGGAATCAAACAATATTGTAACAGCACAAATGAAATGTGACCAAGCATCACAGAGCCAGCTCCATGCTCTGACCTGCCATGACGAACTCCAGAAGTCACTAAAAGAACACCAAGTCTGGCATCTATACAAAAGAGCATAGAGCATAGGGACCTTTGATTCCACCTGATCCTAGCACCAGATCATCACACTTTTCAAGCGTTGTGGAGAATAGACTAGAAAAATAAAAACAATATAAATCTCAACCCTTGTCTTCAAATGACCTTCATAAGAGTTCCCTGTGAATTATGCAACATAATTCCAACAAAAGGGACAAAAATTTTACCACTCCATTTTCCAGCCTGCCTCTAATGCAAGTACTAAGTAATATGTACATAGGCAGGAAAAGATAATGAAGGAAAATAATTAATACAGAGAATGCAAAAAGTAGCCAATTAGACTAAATGCAAAGACAAAGAAAAACAAAAATCTCCACAAATTAATACGGAGAATGTAGACTAGTCACCTGCTACTGGATTTCACCTAATTCACTGATAGGTTTTTAACCTACTCTTAACTGTAATGCTGATAACAATGAAATAATGCAACAGTTTAAGAAGACATTGTAAACTCAGCTTTGAAAGTGGTGCAAAAAAAGCAAGAATCCAATTACAGTGAACTAAACTGCTGTTATCAGAATAACCTTAATCCTTCAATTCTTTAAGCAAATGCCCCAGGACCTTTGTAAGAGCTATTTATACATTAGCTATTTATTACCTAATTGGCTATTTAATACCTTCTTGGCTTATGAGTTGAAAGCTAGTCATTGGCATTTTAAAGAGTACCTTTCACCTGGACAACCTGAGTGAGCCAGTGTCTTTACCAGATTTAGCATCAAATATATTTGTCTGTATCAGCTTTAATATCAAATGTTTCAACGTTCAGATTTCCAGTGGTGTCAAATGTTTATGCTTCTGTTGTTGTTGTTTTTTTACCATTTATTTGTTAAGGATCCAAATAAGTTCATCACATTACAATTGATCACTATGTCTTTTTCCCAGCTTTATTGAGATATAATTGACATATAACATTGTGTAAGTTTAAGGTGTACAATGTGATGTGAGCAATACATTTTTTTTGTTTTTGCTTTTGCTTTTTCTTTTTGCAGTACGCGGGCCTCTCACTGTTGTGGCCTCTCCCATTCCGGAGCACAAGCTTGGGATGCGCAGGCTCAGCGGCCATGGCTCACGGGCCCAGCCGCTCTGCGGCATGTGGGATCTTCCAGGACCAGGGCACGAGCCCGTGTCCCCTGCATCGACAGGCAGACTCTCAACCACTGCGCCACCAGGGAAGCCCAATACGTTTTTTTAAGCTCTATTTTTTTTTTTTATTGAAGTATAATTGCTTTACAATGTTACGTTAGTTTCTGCTGTACAATGAAGTGAATCAGCTATATGTATACATATATCCCCTCTCTCGGATCTCCCTCCCACCCATCCCACCCATCTAGGTCATCACAGAGCACCAAGCTGAGTTCCCTGTGCTATACAGCAGGTTCCTACTAGCTATCTAGTTTACACATGGTAGTGTATATATGTCTATCCTAATCTCCCAATTCATCCCACCCTCCCCTTCCCCCCTGTGTCCACATGTCTGTTCTCTATGTCTGCAACTCTATTCCTGCCCTGCAAATAGGATCATCTGTACCATTTTTCTAAATTCCACATATATGCGCTAATATACGATATTTGTTTTTCTCTTTCTGACTTACTTCACTCTGTATGACAGACTCTAGGTCCATCCACATCTCTACAAATGACCCAATTTCATTCCTCTTTATGGCTGAGTAATACTGTTGGTGGGAATGTAAATTGATACAGCCACTATAGAGAACAGTATGGAGGTTCCCTAAAAATAGAACTACCATATGACCCAGCACTCCTACTACTGGGCATATATCCTGAGAAAACTATAATTCAAAAAGATACATGCACCCCAATGTTCTTTCCAGCATTATTTACAATAGCCAGGACATGGAAGCAACCTAAATGTCCTCAATACATCTTTTAAGTCTCTTTTAATCCAAAGGTTTATCCTCCAACTCTTTTTTTTTAATCCTACAAATTGTTGTTTGTTGTTTTCCACAGTTTGGATTTTCTGATTACATCCCTCGGGTGTAGTTTCATATGTTGCTCTCTTATGTGTATATGTTGTAAACTGGTCGTTGGATCTGAAAGCTTGATCACTTTCTGGTTTGATTATTCTTCCATCAGCAAGTACCACAATGACTGGTTGCCTTTTTGTGATACTAGCACACTTTTCTGTTTATGAACTGTTTTTATTCACAACACTTCTGACACCAAACGTGTGGGTTTTCTATACTAAGCAATTTTCCAGTTCCCTATGGACACCAACTGGGTGTCCTAGACGTCAATTCAATTCTAACACAAACTACTAGGAGTTAACTCAGACACCGCAGGTTAAAGGCTCAGATTCACAAGGCTGCCCCCACTTCAGTCTTCAATCACAAGTCCCGGGCCTCTGGTACTTCAGACCAACCAGCTATAAATCGGGAGTACCATCCCCCCCAGCACCTCAATGTGTTCACCAACCCAGAAGCTCTCCAAACCCTACCAGTTAGAGGGTTTGGTGGAGATTCCATTACATGGGCATGATTCATTAAATGGGAATGCTGATTGATCCATTCCTAGTCCCTCTTCCCTCCTCAGAGGTTGGGGAGGTAGGGCTGAAAGTTCAACCCTATAATCACATGACCAGTTCCTCAGGCAACCAGCCCCCTTCAGATGCAATCTAGGGGCCCACCAAGAGTCATCTAATTAGCATAAGCTCAGGTATGGTTGGAAAGGGGCTAATTACGAATAACAAATTATGCTCCTCTCAGCTCTATCACTCAGGAAATTCCAAAGGTTTTAGAAGTTCGTTTGTCGGTAACCAGGATGACAACAAAATATGTATTTATTATATCACGATATTCAGTTCCTAGATCACCAGATTATTAGGGTTTATAATTTGGTTATATTGTATCATTCCTTCATCATTTATTATTGGAATACTTCTATAAAAAAGACATATTTGTTACTTAGTAATACAGTTCGTATTGAAAAGAGAATAAATGTTGATTTTCTTTTTTTTTTTTTTAACTCATTTTCAAAATAAGTTGCTTCTCCAGAATTCTCCAATGGTGATCAATTTGTTGCTTTTCATTTTATTAATTTATTTATTTTTGGCTGTGTTGGGTCTTCGATGCTGCGCATGGGCTTTCTCTAGTTGCAGAGAGCGAGGGCTACTCTTCATTGTGGTGCACAGGCTTCTAATTGTGGTGGCTTCTCTTGTTGTGGAGCACAGGCTCTAGGCATGCAGGCATCTGTAGCTGTGGCATGCGGGCTCAGTAGTTGTGGTTCACAGGCTCTAGAGCGCAGGCTCAGTAGGTGTGGTGCACGGGCTTAGTTGCTCCACGGTATGTGGGGTCTTCCCAGATCAGGGCTCGAACCCATGACCCCTGCATTGACAGGTGGATTCTCAACCACTGTGCCACCAGGGAAGTCCTGCTTTTCATTTCTTAATATTACAGACTCATGAATTTAAACATATTCCATGTGTTTCAATCAACTTCTATTATTGTTCTACTGGTGCTCAATTTGTTTCATCTTTGGCCAGTGGGAGCTCTGCAGGTTGACTCCAGAGTCCTTCTGACACTCTCTTAGCTAGTCTTTGATAGCTTTCTTGCCATCAGATAAGATGTTTCAGACTCAACTTAAAAACCTCCTAATACTCTAGTTTCTCTTCAGATTGAATAAATCTTTTGCCTTTTACTAAAACAAACAAACAAACAAAACTTTCTGCTCCATAGCTAGAATCAGCCATTCCCCCATGGAACCCTCGTTCCTTTTAGTAGGAAATGGTATCTGGATTCCACGATCTGAGAGCAATACCTGTCAATTCCTTCATTTATCAAACATTTTCTGAGCAGTTAGTATGTGTCAGTCATAGGATTTGGCTTTCAAGATACAAAGATATAACACAAACTCAAAGAGCTGACAAACCAGTGGCATATACTTAGAAAGAATAGATAATCAAGAGATGTAGAACAAAGCAAATAAGCTCTAGGCAAAATAAGCCATTTGAAATTTATCTGGTCAGGTAATACACTTTGATCTTTGTAGTACTCTTAGAGAGAAATAAGTAAGATTCACTGTGACATAACTAGAGTCAGACCCAAAGAACTATACCTATACTATACCTTGGCTAAGAAAGCAGAATTGAGTCATTCTCTAGATATATAAAGCACTGCTACTTATCAACGTCAATCAGAGCAGGGGAAGAGGAGATCAGACTTATCTTCAGGTATACAGAGTTACACAAATGACTGAATGCCTTTCTCATAGAATGTTAAAATAAAGGTCCTTGCCAAACTAAGGAAATCTTTTCTTTCTAAGCATGCATATACTTATCATCGGTGTGTTTCTTGCATTTAATACCACACTATTTCAAAGATTAAAGTAAAATATTTCTCAAGCAACAAATGTTTTGAAAATTGCGATTTTTCCATTCACTAATATTTTACTTCCAACTAGTAATTACTTACAAAGCAGCTTTTACCTTTTGTGTCTTATTAACATCCCCTCTTCTCCATTTTCTACTTACATACCTCTCTGTTTCTTAAACTTGTTTCTTCCTGACTTTCTGCAAAACACAGCTTATTCAGGAACCCCACTCAAACCAATAAGAAAGGGATAAAAAAGGCAAAAAGAAATTGCTACCTGTGTTAATTTTAAAAGGAAAATTCCTTTAAAACAGTATCTAACACTCTGTATTCTCAAAAATAAAAATGTTAACTTGTTTGTAAATGTTACATGCTGTATATAAGTTACAAAAATAAAGCATTATAATGAAAAATAATAAAATCTCCCACCTTTCAGCACTAAATGCTGACTCCGTGTCAATGTACACAACAGCTCCTTCTAATCCTCCCATGTTGGTAGGTAATGTAGCCAAAATGCTCATCATTATACAAAACTGAGTTTTTCCACAACCTGGTGGACCTGTAATCTAAAATTTAAAAAAAAAAAAGTGTTATTTGTATAAACATTACAATCTAATCAAAGCAAAATCCTTTTAAGAACTTGCTACATATACAGTCCAACTAACCTGGGTCCCCAGAGAGAACATTCTAATATGCCCCTTGTATGTAATAAATTAACTTCTCCCCTATGCATCTGAATTGGTACTAGTTATGCACCATCCCTGGGAGAAATGAGAAAATAGTCACCCAGACCATCCTCTGTGTTCTGTAGTTCAGATGAAAAACTGGTTGAGAAAGCCTTGAGGATTCATTTATAAATTCACAACTTGGAGTTCTATACCTTTTCCTCATTAAGACATTTATAGAAAGATCTTGAAAATATTTAAGAGGCTTTAATAACTGGTTTAGCATTTGTTATAAATTGGCCTTTCAAAACAATTTTGTACTAGTACTAGTACATTTGTACTAGTCCCACTAAAAGGTACTTTGATCTTTATTCTTAAAAGTATTTAAGAGTAAAAGGTATTGATATATACAATTTAATTTCAAATGAATCAGAAAAAAAGTGTATGTGTCTGGAGCTTCCCTCGTGGCACAGTGGTTGAGAGTCTGCCTGCCGATGCAGGGGACACGGGTTCGTGCCCTGGTCCGGGAAGATCCCACGTGCCACGGAGCAGCTGGGCCCGTGAGCCATGGCTGCTGAGCCTGGGCGTCTGGAGCCTGTGCTCCGCAACGGGAGAGGCCACAACAGTGAGAGGTCTGCATACCACAAAAAAGAAAAAAAATAAATAAATAAAAGTGTATGTGTCTGTGTGTGTGTGTGTGTGTCTGTGTAGAAGAGAGATAAAGCAAATAAAACAAAATTCAATAATTACTGAATCTAGGTGATTCATACTTTGAAGTGTATATTTTAAAATTTTAGTTGGTGGAAAGCTATTTTGAGATTATAAAATTCAAAAACAAGAGTATATAGATGGAAAAGAATAGGACGTTAATCACACGCATATTTGAGTCCAACAGGAAGTAGTTAACAAAAATTAATTTGAAAATATTAAAAATATCCCCTTTAACACGCTATTTGTCATACCGGCTGTGGCATCCTAATTTTAAGAACCAAAACACTATCCCTTCTGTGAGGATAACACTAATGAACAATTTTTCACAACAGGAAGAAGGGAAAAGAAGAGGAGGAAGGGAGAGAAGAAAATCTCAGGTAGAGATGAACAGAATTCCAAGCTAAGACGGAGACATACGAGATCTGAGGAAACTGCCTCAGATATACTATGAAGCAGGAAGAAATAAGAAGGGATGACCCAGGAGTCTAAATCATGGAGGCCAATGGTTCTCAAACATGAGTGAACATTAGAATCACCTGGCAAGCTCATTAACCAGCATTTCTGGTTAACAATAGGTCTGAAATAGGGCCTGAAAATTTACATTTCTAATAAGTTGACACTGATGCTGCTCTACATTTGAGAACCACTGTTTTTGGAATTTAGAGTAAGGGTAAACTTCATTTATCAAAGCGTAACATTAAAAAAAACAAAGGCTCACAAGCTAGAAACCATGTGCTGATTTATAATCTCTAAAACAATGATATAGACTTTTAGGATAAATAATTGCTGCTAGCAATAACAGTGTGCCAGATCATGAGCGATCAGTGAAAACTCCAAAGTTCTTTGATTACATACTCCAACGAACAAACCAAAAAAAAAAAAAATTTTAGTATGAACCTCCAATATATGCATATGTATTATATATATACTATTTTACTAATACATTCTATGCAGTATAAAACCACATAAAATAGGGATTAAAAAATAAAGATTACAAGCACTTAAAAATAGTTTCATATCTTGTTTTAATTCTAAAATACAATACAAATCAATAGTTTCATAACATATATTAGTTGTATAGATCTTTTTACTCCCATAAAAACTTATTAGCACTTTTAGTGGAGCAAAGATAATAATGAAAATAAATGAAACTATGTATGCTGTTTTTTAAATATTGATTTAAATATTTTGTAATTCAGTAACTGAAATATTAGTTCCTAAGTTCTGCTTATTTCAGTACTTAATTGCAATGGCTCTACAGTTGAGAAGGTGATAATTGCAAAACTGCAAGGATTGAAATTAAAGAAATACATGATTTGTTGTACTTAGGAAATCATTATTTTTAATACCTTTTTCAATTATCAAAAGTTTTTGTTGAACTCTGGCTAATAAATTTCCATCTTCCCTCATATCAACTAATTATTCTTTTTTTTTTTTAAACAGAGAACAGGAGCATTTATTTATTTATTTAGGGCTGTGTTGGGTCTTCGTTTCTGTGTGAGGGCTTTCTCTAGTTGTGGCAAGCGGCGGCCACTCCATCGCGGTGCACGGGTCTCTCACTATCGCGGCCTCTCTTGTTGCAGAGCACAGGCTCCAGAGGCGCAGGCTCAGTAGTTGTGGCTCACGGGCCTAGTTGCTCCGCAGCATGTGGGATCTTCCCAGACCAGGGCTCGAACCCATGTCCCCTGCATTAGCAGGCAGATTCTCAACCACTGCGCCACCAGGGAAGCCCCTCAACTAATTATTCTTGTAAACTAATCAAAATATATTGACTTTTAACACTTTTAATAACTGGTTTCACAATCAAAGGAAACTATTTGGAAGATTTCTTAACAGTATAGAAAATATTGTTAAAGTTTTTAAAAGTGTGCAGATAGTAAAGTTTTCACAAGATACACATCTTTGATGACAAAAATCACATGATAAAAGAAACATTTCCAAGCAATGATTTGAAAAACACTCTGTATTTTGATCTCTGTCTTTTAAGAAGCAGTTACTTTCGCACTCATTGTAAAAATATCCTTTACTTTGAAGGGATGGAGTAAGAGTGTTCCATTGGTTGCTTGCTTGCTTGATTTTCAATCTGCTAGGTGGCATATTACACAGCCACTTGTTATACAAAAAGTGTCAGCAAATTTGACATATCTTGTCCTTTCATTTTAAAAAAGTTTCACTCAAAAATAAAAGTTTCACCCATATTTAAATCCAACAGTCTTTTACTATCTTTGCTGTGAGATAACCAAAGAAGCTCTTGTGATTCAAATGACTTTCATGGTCACTCTTCGTCTCATTACAGACTATACTACAAAGAGTCAATACTTTACCAGTCAGGTTCTTATAAAAATTGTACCATCCTGAAGCACTCTTCACACATCTGACATCAGCTTCTGTGTTGCTATAGACTGCCTAAGGATGATGTAACCGAAAAATTCAGAGTTTTACAGAGAACATTCGTATACCCACCACCTAGACTCTGCAACTGCCATTTTATTGTTACTATACTATAGTACAGTATACTACTACACTATACTATCCATCAATCCATCCTTCTATCCATTCATCAATCCATCTTAGATGTTTTTAAATGCATTTCAAAGTAAGTCAAAGACATAAATATACTTTCCCCTAACAGTTCAATGTGTATATAACTAACCTGAGTTTAATGTGTATTATTTTTTTTCATTTTAAGGTAAATTTTACACACAGTGAAATGCCCAAATCTTGAGTGTATCATTTGATGAGTTCCAGCAAATGTATATACATATGCAATCTAAACCCCTGTCAAAATCAGAACATTAACATTACTACCAGGAAATTCCCTCATAAACATTGCTTTATATTCAAGAAGTCATTTATTTTTGAGAATATATCTTCCTTGACACATCTTTACTTCTGTGGTCCAAAAATAATTTAGTTCATGTATTTCATTACTGAAACAGAATCTAGCTTATTAATACGATAATCTGGGCCCTGTTAGAAACTTCTGTACTTTTATTATATAGCATCTTTCCACAATGAATAACTTGTTTTAATTCTTGATGCTTATCATCAGCGATGCTTTCCATCTGAAAGTATTTATTCACAAAAGAATCCACTTACGTTGTTGCCATGTTGTTTCCCATGTCTTATTTCATCCACTTTACTGTAACAGGACAGGAAGAACAAGAGTGTCCCTGACAGTATTAACAATGTATTGCATTTGGTCTTTTGCTCTTAAGAAAACCCAAAAGAGGCTTTTAAATATCTATCATTAATTTTAGTGAAATTTTTCTAGATATTGAATATTTATCACATGACTTTAAAAGTCACTGAAAAACCTGTGGAGGTTCGTCTTCCTGTGATGTTTCTTAACTATGATGGCTTCCTACTATCATTTGCCAGTATTTCAAGGAACAAAATAACAGGAAGTTTCACTGTTAACAATAATGGATACAATTCCATATATCAAACTGTTTTCTTTATAATTTCAAATTTTTTGGATGT
Organism: Lipotes vexillifer; assembly: GCF_000442215.2. NCBI lineage: Eukaryota > Metazoa > Chordata > Mammalia > Artiodactyla > Lipotidae > Lipotes > Lipotes vexillifer. The sequence goes on from NW_006774188.1 coordinate 136,361, forward strand.
CTTCACAGATGAGATTAGACTGTCATTGATTTTTACTTCATTAATTGTAGGAGAGTCATCAGCTCTGACTTTTATGTACATGTGGTTCACTTCTGCTCACATTATTAGTATTGCCTTCAATATATAGTTTCTTTGCAGGAATCTTTGTATGCCATTTGTCTGCTTTGTGAGTTATGATTTAGTTAAATCAATAAATCCACCTAACTAGGTACATGCAGAACTATAATTCATCCCAATATGTTGAAAATAAAGATACAATCAAGGTGCCCCTGTCAACCTTCTGTATCCTTTCCTCATGGACTATACCTGACACATGACAGTCGAACATACAGACCAAGTAAGGATGCCAGTGTCAATCCACTTATTAAATATCAATAAAGGTTTATTTCATGTTTTAAACTGAAATACCAATAAAAGTTCTAATATCTTTTTCCCACAACCCAATGGACCATCTTACATACTGTCCTTTGGAGACTGGTAGTTTTGAAGAGCCCAAAACACTTCATGGACCTTTTATCATCATCAAGGACAACATGGATAAAATTAATCACCAGACATCAGAGCAAAGGAAACTTCTATCAATAATAGTTGAAAGGGGATCTTGAAAATGAGAAATGATGACTCTTCAGAGTGCTAACTAACGGAGGAACAAAGGACTTCCTTTCTATACATAGTATCTACATGCCCGGTTTTAGATATGTTCTAAGATTTAATGAGCTTAAACCCATGAAATGCTTTGTGATTTTTAGTGGAAAGGTGAAACAAGCCCTCAATTTAAAAACATTTTTTAAGATGTTATATATGAATATATTCAGTAAAGTATCAAATACCATGATACTGTAAGGTGTTATCTTATTATTCCATCTTCAAAGAAAACATGTAAAAAAAAAATCTGAAGTTAAACAAGTGCAACTGGTATTTTACCTACATCATTATTTTTTTTTAACATCTTTATTGGGGTACAATTGCTTTACAATGGTGTGTTAGTTTCTGCTTTATAACAAAGTGAATCAGTTATACATATACATATGTTCCCATATCTCTTCCCACCTGCGTCTCCCTCCCTCCCACCCTCCCTATCCCACCCCTCCAGGCGGTCACAAAGCACCGAGCTGATCTCCCTGTGCTATGCGGCTGCTTCCCACTAGCTATCTACCTTACATTTGGTAGTGTATATATGTTCATGCCTCTCTCTCACTTTGCATCATTATTTTTATGTACTGATTCAGTACAGTCTTGAGAAAAGTAGAATATCACATGAATAACATAAGATTTCTGGGTTCATTTGGCTTTTGTATGCTTGCTTTACTTTGCATTCGAATTTGGATATTAACATTTTCTTTAAACTATAATAACTAATTTCTAATCCTTTAGCAATCTCAGATCCTTTTCATATATTTTTCCTCTCTTTCTAACCTCAAAAAAATATGCTATATGCAATTTTTATGGGCTGGCTGGAGTTAAATTTCATTATTTTTTCAGGTTTACTTAGTGGGTTAAAATATTTCAACATTAATAATTTTTAGCTTCAGATAGTTTAGCTCTGACTTCTAGCAGCCAAACCACAAAATTTCAAATTGTGTTCAGTTCCCAGGTTCAGCTCCAATGGTGGTTAGAAAGAGAGAACATGCCAAACCAGAATAGTCTAAGTGATTTGCTTCTTGGAAACTCAGAGTGAATACAGCATTTACACACGGAAGACACCAGTAAAATACAATTAGCTTCATACAGTTAGAGCCTGAGTTTCAACAATCCTGCATGAGAAATGTAAAAGAACAGAAAGAAAACAACCGGTAGTGAAGATCACTAGAATATCAACAAGGAAGCAAATATTAGCAATTGCTTTAAAGGCGGAATAGAATTATTACCAAGAAAAGAAAGTCTAATTATATTAAAGTGAAAATGAAGCCTAGTCATTTTAGTCTTAAAAAAGATTCACTGGTAAAGATGAATGTGAAACCTGGACCTACTGGGGCCTAAAATCTTACCTAGTAACTCTTCCGCACATTCAAAATAGGGGCATGAGGATGGGGCAATCCACCAAGCCAATACTTTGCAGAGAAAATTTAAGGACTGCCTGGTTCTGATCTGAGAAAAGAGCATGTGGAAACGTCACAGCATTTTTTTTTTTTTTTTTTTTTTTGCGGTGCGGGCCTCTCACTGTTGTGGCCTCTCCCGTTGCAGAGCACAGGCTCCAGACGCGCAGGTTCAGCGGCCATGGCTCACGGGTCCAGCAGCTCCGCGGCATGTGGGATCTTCCCGGACAGGGGCACGAACCCGTGTCCCCTGCATCGGCAGGCAGACTCTCAACCACTGCGCCACCAGGGAAGCCCATAGCATCTTTTTAATGACCCCCTTCCCCCAGCATCTAACTACCCGTCTCCATGTGCTCTACTATTATGTATAAATACGATTAGGTCTTCAGACCTACAGAATTCTTTTTAAGAGTCACTCTCTGAATCCTTAAAACAAACAAACAAAGAAACAAAAAGCAAACAATATCAGAAAGGTTGGGTAGCTCTTTGCCTTGTGAAAGAAATCTTGATTTTAAATTACTTTATATCAACAGTGGAAGATTTCATATCTTAAATTCTCTCCACCACTCCCTCTTACTCAATACTGACAACTGCTGTTTTTAAAGTAAATGGGAAGGGAAGGAGAAAAAGAAGGGAGGGGAACAGAACAGAAAAAAAGCAAGAGGACATGGAAATGACAAGTACCACAAGCTACACAGTAAAAAAAAAAAAAAAAAAATCAAACTGTCAAGAGATATAATAATTTATTTAACAATCATATAATATGTGCCATATAAAAGACTTTATGAAACCTTTATGGAGAAAGATGTTCATTTCTTAATCAGGAAATGAATGAAGAATTAGGAACAATGATTCAATCAACCACGTATGCTAAACTCCTGTACTAGGACAAAGGCCTGGTTGTCCTGCCTTTCAAAACACTGGGCAGGATAAACAAATCCCATCAGCAGATCAAGGAACGCTGATTAGAAATCTCTCCCTAGTTTTCCTACTGCTGTTGCTGCACGTGGAGCAGACCAGAATCTGACTGCAGCTTGAAGGAGATGAGACCCACCCTGGCCAACCTGCAGACCCATGAGCAAGAAAAATTACTGTTTGCTGATGTTGTAAGCAGACTTGAGCAGCCAAAATTGACTGATAAAGTATTTATGTTTTATACTTCACTGTTGATACATTTCTATATATGCCAAGGCCCTTGTGGTCACTTGAATTTACAAGCCCTGACTTATTGTCTCCTGTGATCTTTAGACCACAGCCCACCCTGCCAACTAAAAAGAAGCAGAACTGAAATATTTACCTGTTCTGAGGAAAAGTTAGGAAGCCGAAACAGGACTTTGGCGTCCTGCCTCTACCTTTTTGGGACAGTAGGATGGTCACTTCCAAAGCAAACTGCCCTACTCAAGGAGGACACCTGGTCTCCTTAAATCATGAACAAAGCATAGAAATGACTCAGGAAACACAAATAATGTAGACACATGCTACATTGTTTCTCATTATTTACAGCAAGGATCTGGGTATAATCATTACTCTTAAATGTTATAAAGATTTGTCAGTGCTTCACAGGTTTACCATTCCAGAGGTACTCTCCAAAAAAGACATGCAGATGCTACATCTCTTTTTGCTGACATGAGTTTGGACCAGTACTCTAGTCCTGTAATCTCTGGATTACAGTATGAAAATACCTTTTTTAATGATCCCTTTAAATACAACCTTTAATTTTACCTAATCACATCAGCATCTTTGTCATGCACTCTCAGCAGGGATGATAGTGACCCCAAAGGCAAAACTTGGTTTTAATTGGGGAGGAGGGATTTTACTCTTTTCCCATATAAAGCACAGAACTACATACAGTACATAAACAGATATACAGTATATTTACGGTATTAAAATCTCATGGGGGGCGGGGGTTTATTAGGGGAAAAAATGTCTAAAAAGCTCCTTAGGGGGTGATAATGAAAAAAAAATTGAGAAACACTGATCTGATCTGTATTACTTCATGTGAGAAGGCTACCATTACATGGTCTGATCTCCACATAATGCAAACATTTAAAGTTTAAACTTCAAACATATCTTTACTACCAATACTGTTATAATAGATGCAGAATTATCTGCTTATATATTCCATAAGTGAGGAATTTGATGTTCTCTGGGAATGAGACAAAGTCCTGTAGCTTACTTCCATTAGTGATTCAGCATAGTTGGTTTCTCTTTGATTTCTCCTCTGCTGCTTTGCCTTTGGCATGAGTAGCACTTCTCTAATTCCACTTTTAATCTTGGTGCTATAACTGAACATACACAGATTCAGTGCAGTTCACATAAATCAAAACTGATGATAAATAAATTAGGGTGTTTTGAAGTCAGAGTCAGGAAAGAGCAGCTATAAAAGTGACAGCAGAATGTTTCCAGATTTATTCTTCCTCCCTCAAGTCATCTCCAGGCCTACTCTAAGTTTACTCAGCTAGATGCCTTACCTCTTACCTTCAACAGATCTAACTTCTATCTGATATCCAGGACTCCAGGTTTGAACTTTTCACCAGAAACAAAGATCGTGCAATGCAATTTAGTTAGACATCTCCACTGAGACCTGTATGAGTTACTGCTATGTAACAAATGACCACAAACCTAGCAGCTTTGAAACAACACCCGTTTATTATCTCACAGTTCTGTAGGTCAGTGAGCCACTTTGGAGGCATCTCCTCCAGCTCTAGTCAAGTTTTCAGATAATGGCAGCCTCCGCCAATATCTTAACTGTAATCTCATGAGAGACCAGAACCAAATACAGCCAGCTAAGCTGCTTCTGAATTCCTGACTCACAGAAACTGTGTGAGATAATAAGCATTTATTGATGTTTCTCACCACAAAGTTTTGGAATGATTTGTTAAACAGCAGTATGTAACCACAATTATATAAATAAATATGTAGATATAGATATATAGAATCAGAGATATTCAACTTTAAAACTTGTAAGAAAAAAACTCCTAAAATAAAAGAATCACTGATGTTTATTAATAAAAAATCAGTTAAGTAGAAAAATCATATTCCTTAAATGTACTATATTGATAATTTGAAAAAACAAATGGCATACAAGTGAAAATAAATACTGTACCATGAAAGAGCAATAACATTAAAAGTTCCTAGTTTGGCTTATTCAAAGACCAAAGAGGAAGAGTGTAGGAGAGACAGCAAGAACCAAAACATTATAGCAAACAAGTACTAAAGAACTGCTAAAAAATAAATAAATGAAAACAAGTTCATTCATTCAATTAATACTTATTATGTACCTTCTACCTGTGCTAATACTGTGGATGTAATAATAAGAAGAATAAGACAATCCCTGCCCACTTGGAATTTATTCTCCAATGAGAAAGACATACATTAACTAATCACACAAACAGTAAACCTGTAATGGTGACAAGTGCTACATAGAAGAACCATTGTACATTGTTCAGTTCTCCAGGAATACACAATTCTAAATATGTTAATTTAAACATAATAAAATAGGCTCAAAATATACAAAATAATAAAACTACAAGTAAATTTGTTAACAATATAATGGAGTATTTTAATAACCCTCTCTGAATTAGTATCAGGTCAGGTTGAGAAAAACAAAATCAGCAAAGATAAAGAGTTGAACAACCCAAATTACAAGCTTAATTTAATGGCCGTAGGCAGAACATATAATCATTAGAGAATAATCATTCTTCTCATGCACACACGGGACACTTACAAAAGTTGATCACATATTAATCCTTAAAACAAGTTTCAGGGACTACCCTGGTGGCACAGTGGTTAAGACTCCATGCTCCCAATGCAGGGGGCCTAGGTTTGATCCCTGGTCAGGGAACTAGATCCCACATGCATGCCACAACTAAGAGTTCATATGCCGCAACTAAGGAACCGGCGAGCTGCAACTAAGGAGCCCTTGAGCCACAACTAAGGAGCTTGTCTGCCGCAACTAAGGAGCCCGCCTGCTGCAACTAAGACCTGGCGCTACCAAATAAAAATAAATAAATAAATAAATATTTAAAAACAACAACAACAAGAAGTCTCAGAAAATTTCTGAGACTCAATATCACACAAAATTCTCTGACCAAAATGCAATTAGGTTAACAATCTAATTAAAATGTGAAAGGTAGGGCTTCCCTGGTGGCGCAGTGATTGAGAGTCCGCCTGCCGATGCAGGGGACGCGGGTTTGTGCCCTGGTCTGGGAAGATCCCACATGCCGCAGAGCAGCTGGGCCTGTGAGCCATGGCCGCTGAACCTGCGTGTCCGGAGCCTGTGCTCCGCAATGGGAGAGGCCACAACAGTGAGAGGCCAGCATACCGCAAAAAAACAAAAAACAAACAAAAAAAAATGGGAAAGGTAAATTTTTAATTAAATAATTTAGATATTCAAACATTCCAAAAAAACATAAGTTAAAGAAGTAATCATAATCGAAATTTTTAAATACTATTAGAACTAAATAAAAATGAAAATACTTTATCACAAAAAAGAATGCAGGAAGAAAAATTCGTAGCCTTACAAGCTCAGAGTAAAAAGAAGAAAAACTGAAAATTAATTAATTAAATGTGTAATTTAAAAAGTTGGGGGGTGGTGATAAGAATCCCAGAAAAAACACAATTAGATAGAGGGAGATAATAAGAAAATAACAAAAGTCATTGAGGTAGAAGACAAAACCATCAAAGAACCAAAACAAAAAGCACAGTTCTTTGAAAAGACTATAAAATACTCAAACCTTTGACCATATCTTTTTAAAAGGAAGGGAAA